>NC_041347.1:6849816-7079816 GCF_004354835.1 Perca flavescens
TTTTTCTGCGCTTTTTTGGTGTTTTTTTTCCCCTACGTTTTTGAACCTGTTTTTGAACCGACATTTTTTGACTCTTTTCACATTCTTTTGTCTTCTTTTTTTTCTCCAAATGCTATAAAATTGAATAAAACATCCAAATTCAATGAAAGTACTGAGCTGATCTTTTATTTTACTTGTGAAGAGTAATGGTTGTTGGAACCATCCACATAATGTTTTTGACAATTTGGTTGAAAGAAACCCAAATTTCTGATGTAGAAACGTTCTGAATATGGGTCAAATTTGACCCGACTAAATATAGTTGGTAAATGCAGCTTGAACTAACACTGACCCAGCTATCCCTAAATGTCCCACCCTGGATCCGCCCCACCGCCTCGCTATCCTCTGTCCTTTGGGACACACACACAGACACACACACACACACACACACACACACACACACACCAGGTGTGTATTAAAATGAAATAATCTAAGCAAACATTATGTCCCCCATTTTAGCTCCTTTTGTCTTGTACCGTTCCATGTGTGTCTTCACGTTGATCACTTGTATTCCACTATAAACAAAAAGAAAAGAAAAAGAAGTGTCCCCTTCATGACAGTGTAAAATGAGCATTGTTTCTTTACAGTGGTTATACTGATTTAAATGCAGTTTTTAATTTTGGATGTTAAAATGTTTTCCTAACACCTTCAATATTGAAATATATTTAATACAACCATCCAACTTAACTCAACGCTGGAACAAAATAGAGAGACTTACCAAAATACTGTTTGTATTTGTATTAACGTGTCTATTGAAAATATACATGCACTCATTATACAACAAACGTCATTATATTACTGACGGCTGTCTCTCTTTGCCCCAGATGTTTCCTAATGCAGACCTGCGTCTTCTGAAGCAGTGTGTTTCAGTCAGAGACGAACTTCTTCAGAAGAAATACGATGAACACAAGGTACAGTTGGCCTCTTGCTCATAATGTTCCCTGTGCTGTCACTAATGGGGTAAAGATGGTTTGAGTGGCCACAATCTGTAACTATAATCTCTGTGGGAAGTTCCTGGAAAGGACTATGTCATTTGTCATTATTATGCACCTGCACAGAAGAATTTTTAGATATGCGAGTTGTTTCTTCAAAATAGTCCACTTATTATAGGGAAAATAGAGACAGTGGCTCAATAAGTGCTCATATTATGCTTTTTGGCTTTTTCCCTTTCCTTTATTGTGTTATATATCTTTTTTGGGCATGTAATAGGTTTACAAAGTGAAAAAGCCCAAAGTCCCCCCCAAAGGGACTTACCATCTCCAACAGAAAACACTGTTCACAAACTGCTCCAAACAGCTCTATTGTAGTCCAGCCTTTACTTCAGAGACAAACGTGGTCACTTTGGAACACATGTTATAATGCGGAAATGTAAAACTTGTCTATTGTATTGTAGTCTATTGCCGATCTTACACCAAACGACTTTTCAAGCGATTATACTATTGGAGACAAATTTCCAGTATTGGAATGAAATCATAAGGCCCCTCATGATTTCATTCCAATACTGGAAATTTGAGGGGCCAGTTGTTCAAAACATTTAACCTGGATCAAAATTATCCGGATTTGGAAATCCCATTTTTTGCTATTCAGGATCAGGTAATCTGTCTTACTTTTATGCCGGTTTTTCAAAGCAACAATGGACCAGATCTCCCTGATCCAGGTACACAGTTTTCAAGATTACTAAATCCAGATTACCAGTGCTCTAGATGACATATCACAATGTGGGCTACCAGCTATGTAAAGAACAGGTAGAAGAGCCAACATGGGGTCACCGTAAGGGTTTCTTATTTTGAGACAAAACACAAAAATAACATAACCATCCACTTCTATTCATAATTTCTTTTAAGACCCCTCATCTGAGCCACAACAAATAAAAACAAATATACATTAACAAATACATTGTGGATATTTTTGTCTTTTGAAAAGCCCTGCTTTTAGGAGGCGGATCTGAAGTCTGGCTCTGGTTTGCTGCAGTTTGGTCAGCTTGATTAGTTCCTCTGCCAGGACTATCTGTGCTTCTGCTCTTTCAGTTTCTCGTTTAGACACGGGAACAAGATCATTTCTATTTTTATTTTATTTTTACTTTAACTTTACTATACTGAATAGCTTAATTGGTAGCCTATGTCTACTTTATCTACTTTATCACTGTTCCAACGGTTACACAAGTGAATTGCAAAATATAAATAAAAGTATACACTAAATGATACAAATGTATTATAATTGATAAATTTTACTACATTTTCTTCCTGGAATCCACCTTGAAATCCTACCCCCTGTTGGGATCAGGATAATCCTGTTTTTTTGGATCAAAGTTATGCAAATCCTACTGACAAGTTTTGAACAACACAAACTGAAGGTTTGATCCAGATTAAAACTAGGATTGGATTCCGTGATCTAATCTGATTTCAGAATCCTTCTTTCCCTTTTGAACAACCCATTTTCAAGATTTGATCCTATCCAATAACCAAAATCTGATCAGTTTACCTTTGAACAACTGGCCCGAGAGTCTTGTTAGAGTCTGGGCGCGCTCCAGTCTTCTCAATCGTTTAGTGTAAATTGGTAAAACTCAATCCCAGTCAGTCAGTCTTTTTCCCGTGTTGACGTTCCGACAAAATCAAGCAAGTTTTAAGTCTTGGTAGAAAAATCTTCTAGTAAAATGTCTGTGAGTTTAAAGGTCCTATGACATGCTGCTTTTTGGATGCTTTTATATAGGTCTTAGTGGTCCCCTAATACTGTATCTGAAGTCTCTTTTATATAGGCCTTAGTGGTCCCCTAATACTGTATCTGAAATCTCTTTTATATAGACCTTAGTGGTCCCCTAATACTGTATCTGAAGTCTCTTTTATATAGACCTTAGTGGTCCCCTAATACTGTATCTGAGGTCTCTTTTATATAGACCTTAGTGGTCCCCTAATACTGTATCTGAGGTCTCTTTTATATAGACCTTAGTGGTCCCCTAATACTGTATCTGAAGTCTCTTTTATATAGACCTTAGTGGTCCCCTAATACTGTATCTGAAGTCTCTTTCCCGAAATTCAGCCTTGGTGCAGAATTACAGCCACTAGAGCCAGTCCCACAATGAGCTTTCCTTAGTATGTGCCATTTCTGTGTCTGTAGCTTTAAATGCTATTGAGGGGGGTGGGGGGGTGCAAGGCGGAGGGTGGGGGTGTGGCCTTGACCAACTGCCACTTTGCTCGTTTGAAAGCCATGATGTCTCTTTCTCTCTTATGGGTGGGCCAAATTCTCTGGGTGGGCAAAGCAGAGAAAGGGGAGGTAACCTTGCTCCTTATGACCTCATAAGGAGAAGATTCCTGATTGGTCCATCTGAGCTTTATTTTCTCAAAGGCAGAGCAGGATACCCAGGGCTCGGTTTACACCTATCACCATTTCTAGCCACTGGGGGACCATAGGCAGGCGGGGGGAACTCATATTAATGTTAAAAAACCTCATAAAGTGAAATTTTCATGCCATGGGACCTTTAAATGGGTCCCTGCCAGTTCATGGTTAAGGTTTTAGTGTTTTTTTCAATGATATTTCTCTGGAGGTCCACAGCTGCTTATGACCTCTACCCAGCTATGTAACTACTAGGGGGTACAGTTTTTCAAAAAATGTAATCTGGATCAAAATGATCCGGATTTGGAAATCCCATGTTTGCTATCCAGGATCATATAGACAGCAAGGGCATATAGACAAATAGACATTGTTTGTTTTAATTTTAAGAAACAGAAACACTGTAATAAACAGAAACATTTTACATTCCTTATTTTGTTATAATCTTTTAATAACAAAACAAAGATAATACTATCCAATAGTCCATATCTCATTAGATGGGACATGCTTCACATATGCTTCAAATATGAAGAAATGTATCATCAATAAACGTTGAATTTGTGATCATTCACTTAAAAAAAACTCTGATTTTATTTGGTTCAAAAAATCACAACTGAATGGTGGGATCAGGATAATCCTGTTTTTGTTGTTGTTGATCAAATAGATCCCATACCGAGTTCTAAGTTTTGAAAAACCCAAAAGGCAGGTTTGATCCAGATCAAATGTAAGATCGGATTACATGATCTGATTTTAGTTTCGGAATCCCTCTTTTGCTTTTGAAAAACCCATTTCCAAGATTTGCTCCAATCCATGATCCGAAATCCCACTGGATTACTTTTAAAAAACTGGGCCCAGAGGCCCCCACGGTACGATACTATACCATATTATTGTGGTTTTTGTGTTAGTCTGCTATATATTGCAATTTATTACCTTTTTTCAACCTTTAAATTATGTCCCCAAAGGAAAACACGTCATGCTGACGGTCACCGCTGCTGACCTTACCAGAATCCACCAACTCTACTCAACAATCAATCATCATCATATCCATAATTTTTAAGAAGAAATATGTAATATTTGAAACTAGGACAATGTTGACCATCATGATCGGCAACCCAGTCAACCAATCTGTCTCAAGATACTGATTGCTCTGCTGTTTGCTCACAATGATTGTTATTATTACACATTGTTACTGACATGATTCACTTCAGAGCTGCAAAGATTAATAGCTAAATCAATTAGTTGTCAATTATTCAATTAATCGCTAAAATTTTTGTATAATCGGTTTCATTTTATTATGAAAAAAACATCAAAACATCTCTGATTCCAGCTTTCTAAATGTGAATATTTCCTACTTTATTCTCTCCTCTGAGACAGTGAACTGAATATCTTTGAGTTGTAGACAAAACAAGACATTTGAGGACGTCATCTTGGGCTTTTTGGGAAACACTGATCCACATTTTTCACCCTATTAGAGACCAAACAACTTATCGATTAATCGAGAAAATAATCAACAGATTAATCGACAATGAAATTGATCGTTAGTTGCAGCCCTACTTCACTGTAACAGTCATTTTAAGTTGCTTTATCTATTTAATGCAAACCCCATCTAATGCAGTGTACAGTATACTATGAGTGTGAGTGTACATTGACACGGTGCTCCCTCCCAGGCAGACTACAGTGACCATGTGCAGAGAGACCTGCTGGATGCTCTGCTGAGGGCCAAACGCAGCGCTGAGAACAACAACACCGCAGGGATCAGTGCCGAGTCGGTGGGCCTCAGTGATGACCACCTCCTCATGACTGTGGGAGACATCTTTGGAGCTGGCGTGGAAACCACCACCACTGTGCTCAAATGGGCCATCACGTACCTCATCCATTACCCACAGGTAAGGCTGGAGCAGCAGCCAAGAGAGGTGGGCATCAAAATAATCTCTCCTTCATACAATAGCTGTGTTCGAAACCGTTCCCTCATTCACTCACTCACTGTTCCCTATTAGAGTGCAGATCGGCCGCATTTTTCTGTCCAAGGCCGGCCCGCGTCCGATAGAGTAGGCTAGTAACCGAACCCGGCCCGAGCCCGACAGCAATTAAGATATTTATGTCTGAGCCTGACCCGAGCCCAATACAGTTAATGACTAATGACTAATGTTTGTTTGTTTGTGTGGAAAGCTTTTATTAAGCAACTGTAGGAAGGCATTCGGAAATGTCAACAGATGAGCGCATCAGCACACACGGGGCAACAAGCGCACATTAACACAGGCGCGCACAAGAGGCACGCTGATGTGACCGAGCCCGACCCGAACCCAAACATAATTTCTAAATATCTCTGCGAACCCAGCCCGGCCCGTCGGGTTCTGTCGGGTCACTATGGGCTTGGGTCAGGTATCCATCCTCTATTCCCTATATCAGTGGTTCTCAAGCTTTTTTCAATAATGTTCCCCCTTTGAACAGTGTTTTAAGCCATGTACCCCCTAACCAGCGCAATACATTTTTGGTAGAAAAAAAAAGTCTCTATAAAGAGAAAGAATACAGTGATGTCAGCGATAGATTTACTAAACAACAGCCTTGGATCTGGAAAACCTTTAGATGCTGATGAAAAAAGGCGAAAAACCTTGGAAAAAAGACGGTAGAAAGAAGGAAGTGAGGCAAGAATAGGTCGAAAAAATAGCCACAAACTTCAAAAAAGCAATAAAAACTTTGAAAAAAAACACAGTGGAAAGAAGGAAGGCAACACAAGGGCGAGAAAAGTAACACAAAATTCCAAAAAGCCACAATCTTAGAAAAAAGGACAGTAGAAAAAAGTGAGGAAGAAAGCCAAGAATAGGTCAAAACAAACGACAAAACCTTCAAAAAAAGGTGACAAACTTTAAAAACAGCTACAAAAACTTTGAAAAAGCAACAAACTAGAGAGAAGAGACAGTAGAAGTAACCACAGCCTTGTAACTGCATTTTGCAAAAACTCTGCAGTCCTCCAAAGAACCCCTAGGGGTAAACGTACCCCCATTTGATAAACACTGCCCTATATAGTGTTTATTAAATAGTGAACTATATAGGAAACGACCAAACCAGATTTCGGCACTGAAAACATCGCTGCGTCAGTAGATGTGCCGGTTGTTTGTGCGACGGAGGTGGGCGCGCCCAGCATCAGCTAAACAAACTGAAACAAAATGACTTATAATGAATCCCTCAAAGCAACCGAGCCCTCAGGAGAAAAGTAAAAGGTTGTACGTTTGTATATATGTTGCATGTTACATTTCCCGCTCCATTTTTCCTTTTCAGCTTCTTCTTCTCCACCGGGAAAAAAGGGCCGCGTTGCATTGTGGGTATATGGGAGTAAAATGTAGGGTACATCGTATGTACACTCAAATTAGCTGTGCATTGTGGGTATTTTATAGTGCACTATATAGTGAATGAAATTAACGGCGGAGAATTCAAACACCACTACAAAATGGCGACCACTCTATATAGTGCACTGTTTCCATGATAGGGAACAGTTTGGAACACAGGGATTGTCTGTTGGGATGATGGAATGCTTTTTTTTAGCCATACAGCCATATCATTAACCTGTATTCTTCTGTCTAGTCTTCCACATGCTCGACACTCAACTTGGTGAAGTGTTGAAGTTTGATTTTTATTTTTTTAATTAGCATTTTGTGACTTCACAAACATGTACTGTACAGAAACCAATCTTATGTGCGTTGAGCTGTAGTTCTTCTGGAGTCCACTAGATGCTAATCGGGCTCCATCCATTGAAATTAGTCATTCTATTTCCACAGTTTAGTTATCTCACTTCTCCATATGTGAGTCTTGGTTATAGTTGTGGATAAGTATGTTTTCAACTATATCAGCTTTATTGACAGATGTTTCAGCCTATCACAGTCACATTTTGATTTTCAGACCCCCAGCGACCGATGAAAATCATGATGTATGATAATTCACGCTTAAAGCCATGCCGTCAGAAACCTGTGGGGGATGGGTCACAGATGCTACATCCTCAACCGTGATACCACAAAACGTTGGTGGTGATAGAGCTCGTGAAAGCTCTGATCTATGTATTTTATGAGGGAATCACATGTAAAGTGATATTTCGAAAAAGTACTACGGACGGTAGTAAACATGATCGTATGCTTTTTCCTGTTAATTCTGACAATTTGATGAACAAAATGTATATTATGCTTGAGTAAATAAGACCCCAATTAACAAAACTGGTTTAAAAAATGATATTAATATTTGGGGTGGCAGTAGCTCAGTCCGTAGGGAGTTGGGTTGTTAAACCGGTGGGTCGCAGGTTCAAGTCCCTTTACCCGACAATGTACGGAGTGTGGACTGGTAGCTGGAGAGATGGCAGTTCACTTCCTGGGCACTGCCAAGGCGATCTTGAGCAAGGCACAGAACCCCCCCGCCCCCGCACACACACACCCTCCAACCGTTTAGGGCGCCTGTTCAGCAGTCTCTCCATTTGTACATGTAAAAGGACCTGAGCATGTGTGTGTGTATTTCAGGCCTGTGTGTAGTATGCTCTTACAAACAGAGTGTAAAATGTGCATGTGGGTGTGTGTTTAGGTGCAGAGGCGTATCCAGGAGGAGCTGGACAGTAAGGTGGGGGAGGACCGGTCCCCCCAGCTCAGTGACAGAGGCAGTCTGCCCTACCTGGAGGCCACCATCAGGGAGGTGTTACGGATCCGCCCTGTGGCCCCGCTGCTCATCCCCCACGTGGCCCTCAGTGACACCAGGTACACTCAACACATGGCACAATAGGCTGTTCTGACCGGGTTTTAACATCTGTCCTGAGTGACGGGATCACACGTGGATAGCTCCAGGTGCGTGTGTTTTCACCTGTCTGTAGAACGGGTCTCCAGTTGTTGCTTTTACATAAATCACAAGAAAAATGAAAAAGCGCTGCCCAGGGTCTGTATGTGTGTCGACCACAGACTGTAGCCTATATAAAAGGATGCTGACATAAGGAGATCTCATTCAGGGATATTCATTGTTATCCACCTCTGACAGGATGGAAACAATGCAACTGATAAATACAGCACTAGTCTATATCCACGACGTTCCACTTCCAGTATTGTTCCGTTGCTGCCGGAAATTCCGCCGGATTTCTCTTTTCGCCCGGTTGTCCGGTAGCTTCCGCTTTGTCTGTGTTGGCGTTCTAACCTCCGGTGGATTTGTGAGGACTATGGTTAACTGCTCCTCAGATCTCTGCAGGGTAAATCCAGACAGCTAGCTAGACTATCTGTCCAATCAGAGTTTTCTCTTGCACGACTAAAACCACCTTTGAACGTACACACAGAATATTTTGCAGAAATGCCAATAAACCAGAGCACGTTTTTCTCCCATCCTGGAATGCTGTGTGGACTAGCCAGACCTTCCTCCGCAGCGCTGTGGAGGAAGGTCTGGCATTGCGAGAATATACAGCACCAGTCATGTCATACTGACTTGGTACACATAACTGGTCTGACACTGGACTGATTCTGGAGAATGTTGCTCCATATTTTGTGTCATTTATGTCAAAACAGACATTTAGTTTGTTCTTCTCTGTGTCTGTGCCTGTCTTTAGCATAGGGGATTTCACAGTGAGGAAAGGAACTCGCGTCATCATCAACCTGTGGTCTCTGCACCATGATGAGAAGGAATGGAAATACCCAGAGCTCTTTGACCCTGGTGAGAGGAAACTGCTGTCAAATACCAGGTTTTACTCTGGACAGTAATGCACTGAAATGTAATTGTTGAGTGTGGAGCCAATAGACATTTTCTCATGTCGGCTGGAGAAAAGGCCAATTGTGAAGTCAGTTTTTTTTACTGAACTCAATATAAAAAGAACCAGATTAATGATGATGCAAAAATAAGCCATCTCTGCTGTTAAGGACACAGGATGTAGAATGGAAAAATGAACTAGTCTCTAGCCACCAACCACCTGAGCCAGTTTTATTATACAGGGATCTATGATCCAAATGCAGTAAAAACATATTTGAATCCCGAGACCATTTAAACTCTGGGTGACATGCAGCATATGTTGAGGTATTGTAAAACTTAAAAAGTGTCTAGAGACTGACTGATAATCCACCCAAGAACTTCATTTGTGGTGCTCAAAACATTGAAAAATAATATTTAGCTGCAACAGCAATGTGTCTTTCTGGAAAAGAAAAGAAAAAATCCTAGCTGCTCAGGATAATCTAGACTTCTTCTTTCTGGAATTAGAAATTTACCTCCATTTTATCATATCTTAAATGCTGAACTAAGAAAACCAAAAGAATGGTTAGAACTCTGTTTGAAATTGAAATCAATTGAACTTTTAAGATAGTACTGATAGCATGTGGTCCTTCTGCAACAGAACTGAGAATCCTTATAGCTTTTTGGCATGATGCAGATTTTCATGTGGACCTTGTAGTTTATTTATTTCTTTATTTTAATTTTAATTACAAAGCAAAACAAAACAAATACCAGTGCAACACAGATACACAACACATGGACAGTGTGTCAGAGGTTACAGAAAGAAAAGAAAAATGAAGGATACACATATATGCACATACATACACACACACACACACACACATTTTCTTGTGCTTATAGATATCAGTCCCTCCATAAAAACGTGATTATGCGATCGCATAATTTAATGCATAATTAGCCAAAGTCCGCATATTTATGCGGGGGGCGCATTTTTTTAAATACGCCGCATAAATTGCATATTTCCGCGCAAAATATGCGGGGCTTGCATGATTTCATAATCCCCGCATTTTAGTTGCAAAAAAGTCCCATAACATATCTTAGCAGAAAGTTGAAAAATGTTGCATTTACTTCACACAAGAGCAGCCATTTTCCCCTGTTCCCATGGGAACATTATGAAGTGACGTAATTACGCGTCGTGAACGTCATCGAAAAGCAGGGTGTTGGGGGAATCACTTTTTTTCTCTTTTTCATCAAATCACAGTTTTGGCAACTTCCCGCAATTTTTGCAAGTTCCCACAATTTCATCGCATAAAATTGCATAAATATCCCGCATATTCCATTGCATTTTTTAAGAAAACATGCCGCATAATCAAGGATTTTTGCCCGCAACAATCACAAAAAAACTCGCATTTTTCTGGAAGGACTGAGATATACACACATACACCTATTCATACATATACTTAGGATGACCTTAGCTTGGCCAGTCAAAACAAACAAAGAACTTAAACTAAAAGACTCTTATTAATATAATCTTTACCTTGTAGTTTTGCTTGTGTGTGTTGATATGGGTTCCTGTGTTGTTCCTCTGCAGGCCGGTTCTTGAACAGTGAAGGCACAGGGCTGATCATCCCGTCGTCCAGCTACCTGCCGTTTGGCGCCGGTCTCCGGGTGTGTCTGGGTGAGGCCTTGGCCAAGATGGAGCTTTTCCTCTTCCTGTCGCGGCTCCTCCAGCGCTTCACCTTCTCTGTCCCAGCAGGCCACTCTCTGCCCAGTCTGGAGGGTAAGTTTGGTGTGGTCCTCCAGCCGGCCAAGTACAAGGTGAACGCCGTGCCCAGACCAGGCTGGGAGGGAAACCAGTGGCAGGCATGTTGAGACTGTTCCCGACATCAGGGGTTTTCATTTGTG
Organism: Perca flavescens; assembly: GCF_004354835.1. Lineage (NCBI taxonomy): Eukaryota > Metazoa > Chordata > Actinopteri > Perciformes > Percidae > Perca > Perca flavescens. The sequence goes on from NC_041347.1 coordinate 6,860,761, forward strand.
ACCTAAGAGCATTCATCAGGCAGGCAGATGATCAAACGTGTTGCAGTGAATAAGACATATAACATCTCTTTGTATGCATGACATTTATTACAATTTCTTCACAATGTAACCATAACTCAACCAACAGTTCTGTACATTATTTATAAATAAAATGTTGGTGTCCAATATACCGTATTTGACAAGTTACTTCTGCTGCCATGACATACGCATACTCAATCTACATACCACAAGTTTCATATTCAAAACATATATACATATACATACACTCTATCTATCTATCTATCTATCTATCTATCTATCTATGTATATATATATATATATATAACATACTGACAGTAGTAACAGGAAGGCAGGATCAGGATATCCCAAGAGTATATAATAACAATAATTAATACTTTATTAATCCCACAAGGGGAATTACAATGTTTTCCCTCTGTTGTTAGAACACACATTACACACAGGCATGAATTACACACACATGCTCAGTACCACAAAGGGAGAGATGTCAGAGGAAGGGGGCTGCAGCTATCGGCGGACAGGCACCTCGAGCAGTTGGGGGTTCTATGCCTTGCTCAAGAGCACCTTGGCAGTGCCCAGGAGGTGAATTGGCACCTCTCTCCAGCTACTTCCTACAGCCTGAGCTACTGCCACGGCAACATGATGCAAGAGCCGGTTGCACCATGGGTGGTTTTGGAGAACCATATTGTTTTACACTGTTAAAGCTATAGTGCATAACTTTTAATATTAATAAATGTTCGTTCCATTCAAGCCATTGCCAAATGAGTTGCTACAAAGCTAATTAAGACTGCACGTGGGGTCATCCGGTGACTTTTGCGCTCAGAAACTCGTGAAGATGATTACCTCTTCTGAAGAGTCCATCATGTTTTTTTAATCCTCTGTGTCCTCCTTGGTTACAAGCAACTGCGTGGAGGAGGGGTGGGGGTGGTGCACAATCACGGAGGGCTTGTATCATGTGGATGCAACAACGGTGGTGTTATCATTACATAGAATTCCTCACGGGGGCGACAGAAACTACGCGCTGTAGCTTTAAGGAAAAACTTGGGTGCAGCACAACTCATCTCCCATACGTGAAGAATGTTTGGGAGATTTTGATGACTTACACAGAAGCATTCAATGAACACTCAATTAAGGAGACAATTAAGCAGGCAGTACAGTTTAATCACGATGTGTTATGGACCTTTTTTTACAGCAAACATTTTGACTTGTCATAGTAGGAACCTTAACGATGGCTCAATTCCATCAAGTGTCCCAGTAAGCTATTTCAGTGAGTCAGCATGCACAATACCAGGACCTCTCCTAAGTGGAATGCAGCCATCAGTAATGGTTTAATAGCAGGACCTCTCCTAAGTGGAATGCAGCCATCAGTAATGGTTTAATACCAAGACCTCTCCTAAGTGGAATGCAGCCATCAGTAATGGTTTTGAATACACCTGTGCGTTTCCTACTATGACATGTCAACATGTCTGCCGTGAAAAAGGTCTATTGTGCAGTGCCGTCCCAACTCTCGGAAGTTCCTGTCTTCCTGAAGGTGTAATTAAACTCATACTGGAGGCGTTACGTTCAGCTGAACCTTTAAGGTAAACAAAGATATTGCAGGCACCATAAACACAGATACTAAAGCCTAATTCAGCCTATCTCTCTCTCTGGGAAGTACGCAAAAATGTGGCTGGCCCACCGACCTCCTCTGCTGTCTACATAGACTCCTTGAATCTCTAGAGAGACAAACATAATTCTACATGAACAGGTTTGGTTATTAGAGACTGGCCCAATATACTCGTCCCCCAGACCCGTGACCTGATGACCTGATGTTGTCTATGCTTTCCCTTTGTCTCGTCATACCACAACGTGGTGTTTCTGGAAACTCCACCACACACCACATACTCTCCAAGATGAATCTCATCAGATCAAGGGGGACACAAACAAACAATCTTTCAATCTACAGTACAAAGTAATTCCCCTTTCTATTTGCAGTTTCAGTTCCTGCATCAAACAATGTCAGTTTGTCTTTTAAGGTGTTTAATAACCTACATGATTATTTTGTTGCATACAATGTGCATACTGTATACATTTCCTATAAGCATATTGCCCACAGCATCTGGTTTCATCAAACACCTAGCACTCTAACAGAGAGTGAAAGCAGCTACTGGCAGTGTTTGGTTGAAACAAAAACATTCGTCATGATGATATGATTTAAAACTATGAGTGGTTTATTTTTATCAGACTGGCTCCAATGCCATAAGGGCTCCTGCACACTGGCTGCGTGGCGTGAGCGTGGCGTTTCTGTTGCGTGTAAGTCTGCGTGGCGGCCGCATGTCTTTGTACACCAGAAACGTGTCTGACGCTGACACATGGATGGTTCCCATTGATAAAATGAATAAATAAATAAATATATACTGATCTGATTACAGCAAAGACAACGTCGGCAGTATTGACGGCAAAATAGGCTACAGAATATTCCGTTCTGTATTGACAGGTGCAATATTTAAAATCGATAATTATTATTTTTTATAATTATTTATAATAATTTTTTTAAATTACATTTATATTTGCATTTATGTCAAAACCTAGATACTTTCAAACTTCAAAATGTCATTTATTAATATGTATTTGTGTCAAAATGACATATAAACATCTTTTCCTATTCTATTTTGCCTGGAAACTTTTCCAACACGCTTGCGTGTCGCGTGAAAAATAGGCGTAGGTCCTATTTCTAGCATGCACGTGTTTTTGAGCCACGCCTGAGACGTGCGTGTCACGCAGGCAGTGTGTTAACATGGGAGCCAAAATAAAAACGGACACGCCACGCAGCTGACATGCTCACACCACGCAGCCATTGTGCAGGAGCCCTAAGTGTGGAATTTATGTAAATGTCTGTGCTTATTCACAATGACATAACATTAGTAATTCCAATAAAATGACCTGTGCAACATTGGCCTGTATGGTTAATTCAGGAAATGTTTTTTAAACGGATAGACTTACTTTTTTCAAAGGTATTTAAATTAGATAATGGTGAGTTTGCCTCTTAACTGTTAATACAGGCCACTGTTCAACAAGTTATGCTGATCTTAAAGGGTAACAACAGTTTGTGTCAACCTGGACCCTATGTTCCTATGTTTTTGTGTCTAAGTGACTGATGGGAACAACAATCTTTGACATTGGTCCAGTATTAAGGGTGAACGCTCTAAGCGGCAGCCACGGCTGCAATGTAACCAATTCAATTAAATTCAATTTTATTTATAGTATCAAATCATAACAAGAGTTATCTCAAGACACTTTACAGATAGACTAGGTCTAGACCACGCTCTATAATTTACAAAGGCCCAACAATTACAGTAATTCCTATGGGGCAAATGTGCATCGTAAATTTGGTCCACTAAAACAATACTTTTAGCGTGTTTAGATCCAACATATGTTCATATGTAAATCTGTAAACTATGTGTTTATTTCAACCAAAACTAGAGTTGTGATGGTTGTAAAAGTGGAAAGACGAACAAAAATGGCTTTTCATAGTTTTATTTTGTTTCGGTCGACTTTGAATGAAGTGTATGTTTAAAAAAAGGATCTTTATCTTTAACAGAAAGGTCGACCTCCTTAGCAATCCGTTCTATATTGTTGTCAGACACTTAGAATAGTAATCTGAGCCTGTCAGTGGCAAAACAAGCACTTACCCTTAAATACATATGGGTGTCGGACTGGGGGTGTAAAGGGGACTGACTACCAAGGGCCCTCATGTGAAGAGGGCCAAAAAAGATGCTGGAATGAATAGCTGTGGATGTGGGGAGGGGCCCATAGAGAATGTCTTTCTACAGGGCCCAGAATTGTGTGTTACGCCCCTGGTTTCATTCAAATTAAATGCAGAAATGCAAGATCATCTTTGGTAATCTTCTGTCTCTTTGCTATGCAATCATGTTATAATTATAGTTATAATAATCTGATGCTGCTGTGTTTCATGCTGAGACTTTTGAAGCGATGCTAAGATTTACCATCAGCTGTTTTCATATAATGAAAAAGGGGGGGGCGGCAGCTCCACCAGTGTGGAGTGTTTCCGTGCCTCTATAGTGAGCGGCTATCACCATTCATACACCTGTTTTGTTGGGGCATGCTGATTGACACACATAGCCCGCCCCCTGCACTTGTCCTTTCATTGTAATTGGTTCAACACTTGTGAGTATGGAAATTCCCCCGCGCGACCCTTGGCTCGCACCTGACCAACGGGAGAATGCGCGAGGCCGCAGACGGACAGACACACAGCCGCCGGCCCGCCGCTGTGAATCACAAGCGGGTTACTCTAAAGTCACACCACCGACAGCTGGTTCCGTTAACCGGCTGTAGACCACCGTCACTCCACACCAACTCCCGCCCGTGAAGAGGGCGACAACATGCCGCGGTCTTTCTTGGTAAAGAAACATCACATCGCTAAGAGAGCAAACTATGGAAGACTGAGCTCACACACTGAGGGTAAGACACATTCACTGAACGCATCACTCTGTGTGAATAACGGTCAGAGGAGGGAAAGTAACAAAGTAGGCCTACTCTTGGCTATTATTACAAAATAGAAATAATGAATAAAGTTATGTCAGGTAATATAGAGTAACCTCAGCTAACATAGAAATTGATATTACACAACAGTACACCTGCTAGCCTACATAAAGATAATCTTTACAAATGAATACGTTGCTAATTGAACACGCCAAGCCAAGTATTTTATTGCTCGGAACTGTGAATGCTGGACTTTTACTTCAATGTTTCAAGTAAGTAGGCTAAATGTCCAAAAAAATAACGTTTTTTTTAGCCTAGCATTTTTTTGTTATTCTAGATGTCCAATGGCTCACAACCATTAGAGATTAAACGCATCCTCTTTCTGACCAAACTGATTTGTTAGAAGGTCAGGTTTTACAGTATTTAAAGACATTGGAGTGGTCATGTATCCTACTAAATGTTTTAAACCCAGCACAACCTTTCTGTTTCAGCTCTTTACTAGATTATGTAAGGGAAATAATGCTGAATAAAGGGACATGGCAGTTTTGTCTGGCCACAAACAAAATGTAGTTTTGTGTTTTAGCAGGTGCAACATCCCCAGCTCCTTGAGAGACCAGAAGGGCCCCATTAAGCAGCCTCAAGAGGCTACGTAGCAGCCTTCCAGGCTCCTTCTGACAAATCCCTCCTTCCACCTTTGTATTTGTTCCAAAACAGCCCTTAAAGTGAGCTTGAGCCTTCCCCATCCCCATCCCACTGTATTGATGAACTTCCATTATTGCCATCAGAATAGGAAATAGAAAGAAGACCTGGTAATAAGACTGACTATTTAAAGGAAACTATACAGTGATTTAAATTTAACTTGTTAAATGTTTGGCTTAAAAGGACCACAAATGGCGATTTCCGGCACTGTATCACAGTAAGTGCATTTTTGCAAGTGTGTGTTCTTAAACTCCTATCTGTATTTAAAATATTTTGGGTTTTTGATCATTTTTTTGAGTGAAGATTAGGATTAGAATTAAGCCACTAAAAAGATTTTAGTTTTCTTTTTGACATAAAAAAAATCATGACTAAATAAGCAACAGCCAGTGGTAAAGTTTGGAAAAGAGCTGGAGCGGGCAGATTGATACCTACAATATCAACACTATCAATAGTGCTGGGTGTTGATACCCTGAATTTGATACTGGTTTCTGAATGATACATTTTATCAAAATGAGTGCTGTCAAACGATTAAAATATTTAATCGCGATTAATCGCATTAATGTCATAGTTAACTCGCAATTAATCGCACATTTTTATCTATTCTAAATGTCCCTTGATTTCTTTTTGTCCCATTATTGTTTTTCTCATTTTAATGCTCTTAACAACATGGAAAAGTGGATCGGCTTGCTTTGTGCAAATATTTTTTTATTGAAAACAACATTGGCATATACTGTAGTGTACAATTTCACACTAACATTCTCACTTGGAGAAAATAATCTCTCACACAATGTAACACTGTCCATCAATAAAAGGGTGAAAGAAATACTTTGTCACACAAACAACCCCTTCAACAGCCCTCTCTGAGGGATCAAAACAGGGCGATACAAAATAACATTAGATTTTCAAATTTGACTTGAAAATGTAATGTAAACTAGGACTCAGCCTATAGTGCAGTTAAACCATGGCTTAATACTTTCTTTTTCTCAAGTTTGCTTTTAACATAGCAGTCAGGCTACTGCTCTTTATTCACCAGGCTCATCAACCCAGCCTCTTATTTCAGAAAGAATGAACAGTAACAGTTACCAATAAAAGGTAAGCCTACTACTTCTTTGCTTTGAGCCAGTCACTCAAACAGACAAGCCTGTTGACATTTTCAGAAAACAGGGAAGCTCACTTCTTTTGTACAACATGCCCAGACAGTGAAAACAACCTTTCAGAAGGTAACGATGTGGCCGGTGTTGCTAAGTACTCGCGTGCAAGGCGGGCCATTTACTGTGTGCCCCTTCATGTGTGGACCACCATTCCTGGGGACAGTCATCCATGCCAGTAAGAGGCTCTGCCTCAAAAAGTTGTGGTTATGTTAAGTTATGGTCCACATTCACCAGTGTTTTGTTGTTGTTGTGGTGCGCGTAGGATACTCCTGATTTTGTCAGTCCTCTCATCTCTTATAGGCAGTGGCGTAACGAGCCAACACCAGACCCCTATGCAGTATTATCAAGGCGGGCCCCCCTACTACAGCACGTGATGACGGCGCAATGTCCACGAGTAGGCTACCATGAATAGGACAGGATAGGATCATAGAGACACAGCAAGTCCTGTTTTTCACCTTTTATGAGGCAAAAAAAAAACTGGCTGGTAAAAAGTCAGTGGCTGGTGGTCAAAAAAGTTAACTTCGTGCCCTGGTTCCAGACATTACACACAACGTTAGCCTGCTACTCTTTGGCCGGCTCGCAAGCCCAAACAAGTGTGTACAGCGTGCCTGTTTAGTTTCTGGTCTAGCTAGATCTGGTGCGGTGTTGTAGTTTTTCTAACGTTACTAGTTGTTGCAACAGCATGTGAAAAAAACTACAAAGTTTGCTAGGCCAAAAAGACTGTTAATCAAAAACAATTGACGCTGTTAAAATGGGTTTGCATTAACGCCGTTAATAACGTGTTTGACTGACAGCACTAATCAAAAAGAACTTACAACATTACACATGACAGTACACTTTTGTTTCAGCTCCTTTATACCTATGTGACGCACAATGTAGTCGCACCTTTCAAACAACAACACACACCAAGAGCCCGCGTATTTGTGTGTAGCGTAGTGTTTTTTCTGCATGCAGCCAATCAAAAGCATTATTAGATCTTGGTACAAGCATGCTGCATTTTTAGCCCACTGATGAGATTTACTCCTGAGGGCTCCTGCACACTGGCTGCGTGGCGTTGGCGGTTTTTATTTCGGCTCCCACGTTAACAGGTTAGAGCTTGCACACTGCCTGCGTCACACGCACGGCTCGAGCCGCTCTGAAAACGCATGCATGCTAGAAATAGGACCGACGCTTATTTTTCACGCGACACGCAAGCGTGTTGGTAGCATTTGCAGGTATCGATTATATTATCGATTTTCAAAAATTGCACCTGTCTATACAGAATGAAATATTCTGTAGCCTATTTTGGTTATGGCAGATCCAGAGTGGTAGGACCAGAGTCTGGTAGGACCAGGCTAGTGGACAACAACACACAGGCCAAAACATTCTGTACCGTAATGGAAATTTCAAAGGAGAACATAGTGGCTTTAGCATTGTCAGAGAAGAAAGTATTTCAACTTAGCATGTTCCATTATTATCTGATGACATATCATGGTCATTTTATGATTTAAAACAGTAAATATATTACACATTTCTCCTTTAAATGTACAAATATCACCAAGGTGTGTGTGTGTGTGTGTGTGTGTGTGTGTGTGTGTGTGTGTGTGTGTGTGTGTGTGTGTGTGTGTGTGTGTTCCGCAGAGGTCCCCTGCAGCCCCCATGAAGACTCTCTGCTACACAATGACATCCCCCCTCGTCATCATTGTCCAGCCACAAGCCCATGGCTATTCCAGTCCCTCTCCTCCTCCTCCTCCTGTCCTCTTTCTCTCAGAGCAGACCGACTGCATCTGCCATCTTCTCCAAACACTACCCCCCCTTTCTCCTTTTTGGGCCACTCTTCAGAGGGCTACAGTAGAAGCCCTGCAGATGCCTACAAACCAGCTGAATCCTGCACCAAAGGAAACCTGGGAATCCAGTGTGTCACAGGAGACCACAGGAGGAGAGAGAGCCTCATCCCTTCATCCCTCCCTCTCCTGGCCCTCTTTCCAACCATCCCTCACAGCGGCATCAGCCAGGGGAGCTTTGCGTGTTTGGACTGTCATAAAGAGTACTTGAGCTCCTCGGGCCTGGCCAAACACGAGCAGCTCCAGTGTGAGTGGAGCAGTAAGAAGCACTTCAGCTGTAAGTACTGTGAGAAGGAGTACGTCAGCCTGGGAGCACTCAAGATGCACATCAGGACACACACACTGCCCTGTGTGTGTAAACTCTGTGGCAAGGCGTTCTCCAGACCCTGGCTGCTTCAGGGACATATACGAACACACACAGGTCAGTGAAACACACGCCCACACCTTAAAGCTTCTTCAGCGTATTGTAAAAAAACAACTCTTTATTAAAGGGCCACTCCTCCAATTTTACACACAAAGGTCCGTTTACCACTCATTGTATGTCCTTCTGGAGGAGCTCAGTGAAGTCTGGGGAAGTGACCTTGATGATGTCATCGGGAGACTACAAAGTTATAGCAGCAAGCCTGCATTACAAACTGCAGGCATGACTCTTGAAAAGGCGTATGCATTTCTGAGGAGATTCAGTTTCACCTCTGTCTGTAGATATGCACACTCTCGTCTCTCGATATAGGTATAGGCTACATAAACATAAGTCCAACATATTAATAGCAAAGATAAATCGGCCTATTGTGTGATTTATTTTTATTTACACGGTATTGATGGCAGGCTTACTAGCCTTTAGTTAAGGTAGCCATCCACAGATACAGTTAAGCTTCAAGGATTCACTGTGCTACATATATGATTAACATTAAAACATAATGTATAAATATATATGGATATGTCAATAATTATTATTTTAACAGTTTCGTATTGTAGGGCACCATTAGAAAAAGGTATGAATAAAGGCTTTAGGCTGCCCTACAAGTTATCGTAGGCCCAGTTTAATGTGCAACTCAATTTTATATAATATATGTAGTAGGGGGTCCCTGCTCTGTCTCTGTCTGGGAACACACCATTGGCAGGGCTCAATCCGAGGGGCGGGATAAATGGTTGTCTTTCAAATTCAGCCCACACGCTATAGGATAGTGCTACAACCAACCAGAGCAACGAAGAAGGTAGCGAAGCTAGTTGATAGATTCAACTTTTGCCGTATCCGGTCGGCAAAACTCCAAACACATCTTCCTTTTTTAAGAATGACTTCAGTGCTGTTCTTTGTTCTTTTCTCAAAGAAAAGCTGAACTCCAAGTCTTCCAGAAGACCGCTGTTCCCAGCAGCAGCAGCCATAAGCCCCGCCCACCGACTCTATACACGATGTGATTGGCCTGACCAGAGTTTGGTTTTTCCAGCTCGCAAGCAAACGGAGAGTTGCCAGACCACCTGGCTGCAAATTACATTTATTATTTATTATTAATTACATTTCGATTTCTAGGCTAGGTACTTGGCCTAAAAAACGTTGAAGACCCCTGGGTTAGAGGGTTCATGGATTACTATGAACAGGAAACTACTACCGCGCCATTACTGACTTAAATCTCTGTGTTCCTCGTGCAGGAGAGAAGCCGTTCTCGTGCCTCCACTGCAGCAGAGCTTTTGCTGACCGATCCAACCTGCGAGCTCACCTCCAAACCCACTCTGAAGTGAAAAAGTACCAGTGTGCAAGCTGCTTCAAGACCTTCTCTAGGATCTCACTGTTAGCCAAGCACCAAGAGGCTGGCTGCCCGCTGTCCTGACTGTGAACTTCTTCCTGCTCCAAAATACTCTTCTGTAGAGTCTCACTGAACAACCGTGGCTTTGAAACAAAAACCGGCTAGGAGGTTTGCACAGCTTGGTGCGTGGATCACAAAACCTGCATGCCTAAGCAGTGGAAAACAAGCTACCGTCTGATGACAACCCTGTTATTCATCAAAACGGTTATTTCACAGAGTTTGACAAAATAGTGTATTGACATCTGTAACTTGCTGTCAGAAACCACTTAGTTACTTAAGTGTATATGTGTCCAACTAACATGTATTTTGAAGTGTTTACAATGTTGCACAGATTGAGTCAGCATGAAGCAGCCACACATGTATTTAAATGTTCCTTTTCCTCTTATTGCCTGGTAACAGTGATGTTAGAACTGACCCCCACATCACCCCCACACAATAATAACAGGAACAGGTCACACATTATCAGGCTGTATCACAGTAATGGTTTGTGTTGTTTGATTCACTGTGACAGAGAGGGGTGATTGTGGTGAGCAGAGGGTTTGCAGAGGAGATGGCTGTGTTAGATGTGTTACTGAAAGAAGATTACGGAGTCTTTCTTCAGTTTGCTTAATCACCTTATTCTCACTCGCTGTCATCGCAAACTTGTTGGAGAAAACACAATGGCCCAGTCACTTGAAGTCCCCATGTGTAGTTACAGTACAAGTATCAGGAGGTGCACATTAAGTACAGTGTAGACTATGGCATATTACGTCTTAAACAGAAAGCTCTCAAAGAGGTTTTAAAGGTCTATCTCTGTAGGGATCCTTTCCATAATGTTGTCAGACACTTAGAATAATAATCTGAGTCTGTCAGCGGCAAAACGAGCACTTTTGTGAAGGTAAATACAAGCTGGACAATTGTCCTATTAACTACATTGTAGCTTGTTTGCCCGCTGTCGACTGCAGAGATCTCACTTAATACTGGACCAATGTCAAAGATTGTTGTTCCCATCGGTCACTTAGACACAAAAACATAGGAAAATAGGGTCCAGGTTGAAAAAAACGGTAGTTACCTTTTAAAGTGTAATTTCATTTTTTTCAACTTGGTATTTTTTCCGTGCACTGGTGTCTAAGTGACTAATGTCAGCAAACATCTTTGGAATTGGTCCAGTTTTGAGCGAGAACAGTGTGAACAGCAGCCACGAACCAGGCAGCAATGTAATCATATACCGGTAGGGCAAATTAGTTTTTTTAAATGGAGCCTGGAGGGTTTGGTTAGCGGGGCTGCTTCATGTCAAAAAGGATCTTACTCTTGAACAAAAAGGGTGACCTCTGTATGGATCCTTTCCATAATGTTGTCTGACATTGAGAATAACAGTAAATCCTGCACTTTTAGTGGATAGAAATTGAAGATGCACAATTGCCTTTTTAACTTACATTCTAGCTTGTTTTGCAGCGGTCTCGCATAATACTGGACCAATTTCAAGGATTGTTGTTCCCATCATTTAGACACAAAAATACCCTTAACACACAACCATAAATCAGTTCAGAGGAGTATTATGTATGGGCGATACCTTAAAGTCACCCTAACAAACCGCTGAAGGAATTTTATTTTCCTTAATGCCTCAGACTGAGTAAGACCTGGTGATCAAAGTCAAGTAGGAACTATTCAAAATAAAAACTGAAAAGAACACCAAACTCAAGAGGTGGCCATGTTACTTTTATGAAGCACAGGTCAGGCTTCTCTCTCATCAGTTGAAGTAGCGGACTGAGTAGTCAGTTACATTAACTTAGTATTGAATGACATCACGATTATTGTATATGCTGTATAATAAAGTTGTTTTGTTTCTCTGAGGTTGGTTTTGGGAGATTAAAGAAGTCCACGTTGTCATTTTTTTGAAAACAATTTAGAAATTTAGACACTTTTTACTACATTTTTGTTGCTTTTCTTTCCAAACTGTTTGACGCTTAACGTTTTCAGAAGTTTACTAACTGAGCAGCTTTGAATGAGACCATTTTATATAGGTCTAACAAAAAGTTCTGTATTTTAAATGTAGCTACATAATTTCATAATTTTTTTAATGAATTACTGGACTAAGTCCGGGTAATGAGCTGCCAGAAGTTTTTCTGTTATTTTATGGATTTTTTTCTTGGAGTGTAAGTAAAGTAACTCTGGCAACCATTATAAAGTGCTCTGTAGTCCTATAGCCCTAGCTGCATTAGTTTTCAGGCTTAATTGACATATAGTGTATGATTATCAAAACCTTTGGCAAGAAAATGAAACATAATCTAATACATTTTAGTTGGAAACTATTGGAGCACAGAGTTAGATAGGGCGGTGAAACTCAACTTTAAGAGGAGTAGCATTTGAAAGTGGAGTAAGTTTAAAGGGGCGCTATGCAGTTTTGGCCATTTCTTCGTTGTTTTCTCTCTACAGCTTCGGAATAGATATTTGGCAGCTCCGATGTTAACTTGTGTCTGACTCCTCGTTTCCTCTTTCTCTGTTCCTCCGACTATGCTTTCCTAGCTTTCTGCTTCTTTTTTGCCGGCTCAGCCATGACGATAATGTGAAAAAAACCATCGCTACCTTGTTAGCTGGTTCCTGAATGGTGCGTATGTGTGCAGTGCCGTGAAGCAATTCGTTACATTGCGAGATCTGATATCACACCATACTTCTTGACGCTGACGATACTTTTCCGCTCGCAGGCGCTAGGGAGGAGAGAGACGACCACCATTCAACCCGAAAAAAGTCACATAACCATTCCAATGACTCCGAAGCTGTTCAGTTAAGGTAAATTAAACTAAAAAAACTGCATAGTTCCCCTTTAAGAGGATTTGAAGATCCTCTCCATTGGGTCTCATTGTAAAAATGGTAGAGAAAGTTGAACATTTCCCATTATGTCCTTAAAGGGCTAAAAGACTTTGATATTTGAATGTTTTTTGTAGCTAAAAGTATGCATAAGTTCAGTAGGCGTCCAAACAACAATGGAAGTAGAATAAGTCGCAATAATAATACAAATATGAATAACAGTGAATATAAAGGCCTGTTTATGCTTGTTTATCCATTTATGAATGCCCTCGAGACGATTCATAAGAGAATCCAGTGAAAGTATGAGGGTGAGGGTCACAGCTGAGGTAAACCTGGGAATCGTCTGTTTGAAATGGAAACTGATGTGTGATCCTATGAGATGTCCTAATGGCAGCATGTAAATAGTAAACGGACAATGTGCCGTTTAAAAAAATGAAATGATCAAAGTATTTCCACCCGCAGCAGAGCTACACGACTTGCTGTCACAATGCTGGCAACACTTGCCCTACACCTGTACTACGAATCTGAGCACCTGTTGTTTGCCCACCAGAATGGCTCTGTTATGATGTAATGGAATGCTATGACCAGTAACAGTCTGTGGAACACGGTCTAAATCTTCCCAACCAGTCAGCCAGGTTCATTTTCAACACACACAGATGCTATTCTGACTCCCTGCAGGCCTATAAATACATGGAAAGCTGTTATATTAGGCATGAGGGCAGCTCTCATCTCTCAGTGTGTCAGTAATACAAGACAGCGACGCCGGATTTAGCTGCTGTCAAGACATGAGGACTATTTTAAGTTACAATATTAGGCCAATGGATACAGTAGAAAATGTGTGTGTGTGTGTGTGTGTGTGTGTGTGTGTGTGTGTGTGTGTGTGTGTGTGTGTGTGTGTGTGTGTGTGTGTGTGTGTGTGTGCGTGCGTGCGTGCGTGTGTGGGTGATGGGTAAGGGAAGTAATAGACATGATGGCAATCAGATTATGTTGGTATTTTCCACAGTGGATGTGGGAGTGTTTCCATAAAGTCCCTGACCACAGGCCTCTGATGCCCTGCAAATGACACTTACACTTGTTACCAAGACATCTGCCAATGTGTGCAGCAGGGTGTGTACTTGTGCTTGTGTGCGCTAATTAGGGTTGAAGGATGAAGAAGGGCAGATGCTGTGGTGAAGTCAGATGAGGGGAAGCAGGGGGGAACATTTAAGGTCGTGTTTAGGGCTTTGTGAATCACAGTGGCACGAATGTTGACTTTTAAAATGACGAATCAGAATCAGAACAAACATTTGAACAAACGAATGCTTGGAAGGCAGATTTCTTGAAAGTACTTACTTGTTAATAAACCTGATTCTGATTCATTGCGTAGGCATAAAGTGTTGTGGCTCGCGTATACAGGCAGGCGCCATCTTGGGAAAACAGTTGCGATCAGTCGAACGACTGGTCATGACTGTTTTCCCAAGATGGCGCCTGCCTGTATACGTGAACGGTACTGTCTTTCTAAACTATCTTTTTAGTTCTCAATGCTTGGGTTTACATGTAGTGACCCTCATTATGCTACCGTGGAAGTGTGCTGCTATTTTGAGCCATGTTAGTGGTATAGAAATAGCGATTTCTTTTTACTTCATGCATGCCCCAACGACTAGATAAAGCTATAAGCTAATTAGCTTACAACGCTAGTCTAGTCTAATTAGCAGTTTGCACTAAAACTGGTCACATTGTATAACCATGAAAACATATCCCAGAGAACGGTCGACTCGGTACTAGGCCCGTCACGATAACAAATTTTGCTGGACGATAAATTGTCCCAGAAATTATTGCGATAAACGATATTATTGTCGTTCTGAGACCATTTTTGTCTAATATAATGATAATGGCATAATAATGCAGGTACACCTTTTCAAAGATCAATAAACTTTTATTTCTAAAGAATATTTAACACTGGAACTGGAAGACATTTTAAATATCCACAATAAATGAACAAAACAATCAAAAACAATAAATAAAATGGAGATTTTTCTATCATTTACCGTCATTTTTATTTATCATGCCATTAATTGATTTATTGCATATTGCGACAGGCCTACTCGGTACACGTGTTATTAACCCCTAGGTTCATTTTGCGCTGGATTTCTCCTTTAAGTGTACAGTTAAGTTTATAGGGAAAGATTGTGTAAACATGTCCTGTCTCATGTACCTTTTCAATATTTAAATCAGACTATGTTTTTTCCCTAACCTTAACCAACAGAATGTGTATCATGCTTCAGGCAGATATTGTGGAAAAAACTACTGAAATGTGATGTGCAGATGCGCTCAGTGTGCACATTTTGCAATAATTTGACATTCATTGAAAATGTAATCCAGGTGGCATTGTTTTAAATCAAATTTGCAAATACATCTACCTGCCATAACCAAAGGATTATTCGGTAAACAACCTGCAGTGTGTACTCCCAATAGTGCAGTCTTGGAAGCCTTCCTCTGCAAGGTAACCTCTAGTATAAGAGGTTCATCAGCCTAAAACGTGACCTGAAAACATTTTTTCAGGTCACCATTTTTAAACAGTTTTTCTGTGCTTATGAGCAGATTTTTGCTCCCGCAGAGTTTGAAAATATGGATTAGGGTTAGTAGGGTATAGCTTTTAATCCTCCAGGTACACACAAAATATGCAACGGTGATGCTCACGTGGCAGCCATTTGGCTTAGAATACATGGGGTAAAAACATAATATATCACAACGTCTATTCCACATGGGGCACACTCAACAATGCCATCATCAGCGTCATTTTTCCGTAGGTGAAGTGAGAGAAGAACGGGTGATTTATTATGGTGGTGTATAGACAGAGAGGAGAGATGGAGCTGGATATATCTGTGCACTCGCTGTGGAAAAGGAGCTCAGTGAGGTGCTAACATTTCCAACTATGCCAAACCAAGCCACTACACCCCCGCCTCTTTTTCCACCACGACTGGATGAGTGTGTGTGTGTGTGTGTGTGTGTGTGTGTGTGTGTGTGTCTTTGCAGTCGCCATCTCTCCGTACAGATTGTAGATAGTTTGAGTTTAGAGATATCTGTCTTGGAGATTTCTGCCTCCACTCCAACACAGTGGAGGCGGATGGAATTCCATCCCTAGTGTATGATACTATAAATAAAAATGAATTAGACATACAACATAGAACTGCAGGTAGATGATTAATGTATCGACTTCCATTTTAAGGATGTTGATACCCTTTTCTTTTTTTTTAGAATATGTTTTAGCATTTTCACCTTTATTGGACATTAAAGTGCCCCATATTATGCTCATAATTGTATTTAGAGGTTGTACCAGAATAGGTTTACATGGTTTAATTTTCAAAAAACACTATATTTTTGTTGTACTGCACATTGCTGCAGAGTGAGACATCTCACTTCTATCCCAAGCAAAACCCCAAGCAGAGCAACAGCTGGAAAGTCCAGACATTATTATCAGCTGCTTTTAATGTTTGATTAATGTATGTGTATTTCCTTTTTAAAAAAAAAACTCTGTAAAGTGTCTTTGAGTGTTACAAAAAGTGCAATATAAATAAAATGCATTATAATTATTATTTCCAGCAGTAGTGTCACTACAAGCACTTCTTATTTGTATGATAACTATGTAAAGAAAGAATGCATATTAAATCACCCAGAAGGCAGACTTTGGATTAACACATTTAAGTTAAAATTCTGTCTTTTTACACACAAACAGTGACATTCACACAGAGTGAGAAGTCATTGTACTGATTTCAATATTTAAATTCCCTGCTTTTGTGAATATTTTTTTAAAGTGATGCCTGGTTTTTGTGTCACAATAATATAAATCTTTATTTTTGTGTAATTAGTACGAACGTGTTATCCTAATCTAATTTCTTTAGTTGCTGCAGAAGTTTTTACAGACATTTTGAATCTGTCCCCCCCTCCCCCCAGGCCACTGTACCCACCAGCCACAATTATACCAGTGCAAAAACAGAGTAACACACCCTGTTTAAATGATCATAGACTAGTAGCACTTATATACTATATACATATATATATATATATATATATATTATATACCATACTCTACTAAACTAAAACACATTAAAGTGCTCATATTATGCTCATTTTCAGGTTCCTAGTTGTATTTAGAGGTTATATCAGAATAGAATTACATGGTTTCATTTTCAGAAAACACCATATTTTGTCATATATTGCTGCAGCTCCTCCTGTGTTGAGCTCTCCGTTTTAGCTACAGAGTGAGACATCTCACTTCTGTTCCATCTTTGTTGGGAGTCGCACATGCTCAGTACCTAGGTAAGGACTACTAGCCAGTCAGAAGCAGAGTATGAGGGCGTGCTCTGACAGTACCTAGGTAAGGACTACTAGCCAGTCAGAAGCAGAGTATGAGGGCGTGCCCTGACAGTACCTAGGTAAGGACTACTAGCCAGTCAGAAGCAGAGTATGAGGGCGTGCCCTGACAGTACCTAGGTAAGGACTACTAGCCAGTCAGAAGCAGAGTATGAGGGCGTGCCCTGACAGTACCTAGGTAAGGACTACTAGCCAGTCAGAAGCAGAGTATGAGGGCGTGCCCTGACAGTACCTAGGTAAGGACTACTAGCCAGTCAGAAGCAGAGTATGAGGGCGTGCCCTGACGTACCTAGGTAAGGACTACTAGCCAGTCAGAAGCAGAGTATGAGGGCGTGCCCTGACAGTACCTAGGTAAGGACTACTAGCCAGTCAGAAGCAGAGTATGAGGGCGTGCCCTGACAGTACCTAGGTAAGGACTACTAGCCAGTCAGAAGCAGAGTATGAGGGCGTGCCCTGACAATAGCTAGGTAAGGACTACTAGCCAGTCAGAAGCAGAGTATGAGGGAGTGCTATGCTAGCAGCTAGGCAAGCATTATAACGTGTCTTGTCTCTGAAGTAAAGGCTGGACTACAATAGAGCTGTTTGGAGCAGTTTGTGAAAAGTGTTTTCTGTTGGAGATGGTAAGTCCCTTTGGGGGGGACTTTGGACTTTTTTACTTTGTAAACCTATAACGTGCACAAAAAAGATATATAACACAATAAACGAAAGGGAAAACGCCAAAAAGCATAATATGAGCACTTTAAATCCAGCCTTCCTGCCAACCTTGCCCAGCACCAATACGCCTAGAGCACACCGATCAACGGAATATGCGATTGCCACAGATCTCCACATAGCACTCACACACCTTGACCAGAAGGGGATGTATGTTAAAATGCTTTTCACTGATTACAGCTTGGCTAGTCTCGCATTGCCACACCTTCCTCCACAGTGCCATAACACCAAACAAACATGGACCCTAATGTCATTTGATTCAATTTTAATGAATTGAAAACTGTAATTGTAATAATTTTAAAGAATATAAATCTATATTGTCAATGCAAAGTATTTTTAACCCTCACAAGACCAACTTCGTCAGCCGATACCATTCATCACAATTTCATTTCTCTCACATGGCCTTGGTCCTTCACTGAATGTCAGCTCTGGTGTTGCATAAAGAACATTTCCAGTCATTTGAAATTATTTGACCACAAAAACATTATTGAAAGAAAGAAATGGCACATGCTGCCCATTTAGATAAAGTACTCATTTAACAAATATTTGAATGTTTTGTCACAAGCAAAAAAACTACTGTTATATTTTCTATCTAATACCTTCAAACTCCTGTAACCTTTAACAATTCACAAGATCTTTTTTTCACAAAACACTCTTTCTGCAAAGAAATTGAATTGCAAACACATTAAACAAGAATTGAGATTACACAAATAAAATTCCAATTGTTATTAAAAAAAAAAACAGAGAGCATGACTTGTGTTTCAGTACGGCTCTCAATGCTCTGCCTATCTGGAGAAGGACTGCCATCTATTGGTTACACTATAGCAAACATCTGTGCTAGTCTCCTCTCTAGTGCTGTGTGTGTGTGTGTGTGTGTGTGTGTGTGTGTGTGTGTGTGTGTGTGTGTGTGTGTGTGTGTGTGTGTGTGTGTGTGTGTGTGTGTGTGTGTGTGTGTGTGTGTGCGCGCGCGTGAGTGTAATCAGCAATTAAAGTTTGTAAACCAACTTCATCATCCCAGAAAGCTTGCAGACACATATCTGATGAACATGTCCCATGTTTTGAAATGGAAACATTTTCCAAAATATATTTTTTTATACTCTTCTATCTTGGCCGTTGGATCATAAAAGTATTCCTTGTAGCAATAGTCCAAGAAGCAGATAGCAGTATCCAGCACTTCCATCTTTTCTGAATTGTCCAGCTTGTATTTACCTTCACAAAAGTGTTAGTTTTGCCGCTGACAGGCTCAGATTATTATTGTAAGTGTCTGACAACATTATGGAAATGATTTCTAAGGAGGTCGACCTTTGTGTTAAAGTTTTTTTAAACATAGAAACATCTGTGAAATTGCGTTCACTAAATCCACCAGACTCAATGTAAATAAACAGTAATTTTAGCATCATAAAAATACATTTCATTCAAAGTTGACAAAAACTAAATAAAACTATGAAAAGCCATTTTGGGTTGTCTTTCCACTTTTCCAAACATCACAACTCTAGTTTTGGTTGAAATAAACACATAGTTTACAGATTTACATGTGAAAATATGTTGGCTCTATACACGCTAAAAGTATTGCTTTTTTAAATGGAGTCTGGTGAGTTTAGCGCTAGCGACTTCAGAGCTGGTTCTGGTTAAACAGAAAGCTCTCAAAGAGGTTTTAAAGGTCTATCTCTATAGGGATCCTTTCCATAATGTTGTCAGACACTTAGAATATTAATCTGAGCCTGTCAGCGGCAAAACAAGCACTTTTGTGAAGGTAAATACAAGCTGGACAATTGGCCTATTAACTTACATTGTAGCTTGTTTCTCCGCTGCCAGCTGCAGCGATCTCACTTAACACTGGACCAATGTCAAAGATTGTTGTTCCCATCAGTCACTTAGACACAAAAACATAGGAACATAGGGTCCAGGTTGAAAGAAAGGGTAGTAACCCTTTAAGGTCTCTCCTCAGTACCGCTGGGATGGACAGTGATAAACAAGCTACGGCTCATTTGTATCAGATGACGGCTTCGGAAGCCTCTGTTTGGTGTTGCCATGTCAGAATTATGACTAAAATACCAATTTATCATTTAAACATTTGGAACCAATTCAACACGGTATTACAACTGGAGTTGGCCCATGGGTGCCGAACTATTGCTGCCCACTGCTCGTAATTAGTTTGGATGGGTTACATGCAGAAGATACATTCCTTGTATGTGTAAATGTGCTTGGCAAATATAGGAAGTATTATTATTATATTACTATTACTATATAGTATATTATTATATACATTATTATATTGACATCAGAGTAAACTGGACAGACTGCTGACTGTTTGTCTCTATCAGCTCTTTTAACTTAAACACTTCTCTACAGTATGGGCAGCTGGTCAGGGATCCGGTTAAAGGTCACAAACATATTTTCAGCTCCTGACGCCAACAAGAGACTGAAGTGCATTGAATGATGAATTCAATCTTTTCACAAGAGTAATGGGTTAGTATAAAAACCTGATTATTCTGCGAATGCTGCTCCTTTTGGAGTTTGGCGAGCTGCCGTTGACCGACCATGACCACGCGGCCATCACTGTGCCAAGTTGAAGCTACCACAACTCATTTTAAGCTTTCATGGCTACATTTTGTGAGTGAGCCCTCAGGCTCGTGGATGAGCACTGAGATGACAATGAGGTGGGGTGTGTGTGTGTGTGTGTGTGTGTTTGTGTGTGCATGCGTTTTGGTTATAAACAGCGCTAAGAGGCTAGGACAGGCTGAAGGGCCAGAAAACAAATGTGGATACGGTTCTATCTAGACTATATTGGGTGTCTACATATAATAGTAATATCTTTTATTTATATAACACCTTTCACAGAATTACTGTGGCTAGGATTAGGGAGGTTGTAGGCTGTGGTGAACAGGGGGTGTTTGAGGAGTTTTTTTTAAATGTCCAGGGATGTAGCATTTTGGATATCTGCAGGATGGGGTGTTCCAGAGGGATGGGACTGCAACATTAAAGTTGCAGCCCCATCTGAAGGTACAGAGTCTGGTGTGGGGAATGGCGAGCAGGCCAGTGTCTGAGGACCGCAGGTTTCGGGGTGGGGTGTATGAATGGAGGAAGTCGGAAAGGTACTGGGGGGCCAGGGCATGGAGGGATTTGGGATTTGAGAAGGAGGATTTTATATGTGATGCAGGACTTAACTGGGAGCCAGTGAAGGTGGATGAGGGTTGGGATGATGTGCTGCCAGGTCTAGGTGTGGGTGAGGGCCCTGGTGGCAGAGTTTTGGACTTCATTGGCCTACCTGGTTAAATGAAGGTTGAATAAATACTAGAGCCTGTCTAGGGTTTTGCTGTGGATCCCAGACGGGACTCTACTACTATATACAGGGTGCGATTTGTGAAAAAAAAAAGCAGAGGGTGGGGATGTTTTTGATCATGCACGACAAAACAAAACATGCAAGAATTAAATCCCCATTCCAATACCATGGATTTAGCGCCACTCGGCCGTGCATGCTGAAACACTTATGCACTTCAATATTTAATGGAAAATAAAGTCAAACTGAAATAGCACAGCGTGGTGGCTGCATAAAACACAGCGCTTTGAAGCCGGAGAGCGGCAAAAACAAAATACTTTAACCAAGGAAACGCTCGTTCGTTTCTCGGGAGTGATTTAATCCAACTTGATTATTTTTCCTACATTTAACGAGTCATTCGCCGCATGACGCTCACTTTTTCTGGCTAAACTCCACCACCACGGCCCCTGAAAGGAGCGTCATCTGGCAGTGCCTGTAGCCGGCTCGCAGTCACCTGTTGGCGGCTAAACAACTGCCGCTGGTAGCCGGCGTCCCGGAGCTCTGTAGAGGCTAAATCCAACCAGCAACTACTGCTCAGATTTTATGGTTCTATGCATAGACTGTTCTATTTTAGTTATATATGGTCTTGGCTATTGGTAAAGTAGCATTGATCACCTGGAAGGGGGTGGGGGTGCGGTGGGGAGCTTCTTTGAGCTTCTAAAGTTACCGGAAGTCATTCATTTTCAATGGACGCTGGCTTCTCTGAGCTGCAAGAGCGGCAAATCTGTCGGCATTTTGAGCGACCAGAGCGTCAATCAGAAAGTTGAAAGTATGTAAACTTTACGGAAATGAGCTCTGACGCGGTTCAGCAGGCAAGCAGCGGCAAACGCCAGCAACCAATTGGAATATAGACGTCCTTCGCGCTGGCTGATTCCGGAGATACGATGTAAACTTTTGTTCCTACCAAAACAGTAGTTCCAAGAAAAGGGAGGAAAAGCTCATAATCGCTGTTGCTGGGTCCCCTATCATTTATGATAGGACGTTGTTTGCGTATAGGGACCAGTTAACGTTACCTGCCGCTCACATCATCTCTAAACAGTCCGCTCTCACAGTGAAGTCCTGCACAGACAACAGACACCGCTGCAACCAACAAACAATACAAATTGTCATTAGCCTAAATATGTAATGTATAAAAGGTTTATAGTGTCAATGTATTGGCCGTGCAGTGGCTGCTTGTGCTTGTGCTGCCACGTCAGAGCACAAGCCACTTTCCTGTTCATCACACGTTACTAGCTAGTGTGTGATACGTTTTTTGGGGATTTAATCGTTACTGTGCTGGAGAGGATGTTCATTTTACTTGCACAGTGTCATAATTGTAATTTTATTTCAGTATTTGTTAATATTTGTTATTTTTAATATAATATATTTAATATTTGTTAATTCCTTCGGCTACAGCCTTAAGCTAAACATTTGAAATAATATAAACAATATATTCAAACTTTGGACTGCTTTCTTTAATAACTAAATAACACTAATACTTATACTCTTAGTACTTGAGTAGTAGATTTTAAAATAAACTACTTGCAATACTTAAGTACAAAAAATGTTGAATACTTTATTACTTCTACTTAAGTGTGGAGCTTAAAGAGCACTTCAACTTCTACTCAAGTCACTTTTTTGATAGAGCACTTGTACTTTTACTCAAGTATGGGTCTCTAGTACTTTATACACGTCTGTCAATATCTCCAAAAATTCCCATTGGTCCTTCAGCCCACTAGTCCGACTTCCCTTTGTTTTTCGAAAAAATAAACCCTCTGGTCCAACCATATAGGTTTAGGGTGAAGGTTAAAGTTAGGGTTATAGGGTTAGGGACAATTAATTATAATATTTCTTTAGCATTTTTGCCTTGTTTAACATGTCGGGAATCCCGAAGTTTCTCGTTTGAAACAACCAAGATGAGGCGTCTTCTCACTGATCAAGTTAGTTTTACATTGGTTATTGCAGGGATATGCCCCATTCCTATTCATTATCATTGCATGCTTATGGAAATATAAATACATTACCCTGTTGGAATTTGGACTTAGCCTGCATTTTTATTTCAGTTTTTCAAAGATACACATTTAAATGTGTTAATAAGCTAGAGAAAAGTAATTTTGCTTGTTATTTTTGATTCAGATTTTAAGTTATGGGAGGTGATCCACAAAAGCCTATATGGTCGGAACAATGGGATGTCGGACCAAAGAGTTTATTTTTTTTTCGAAACAAAGGGACGTCGGACTAGTAGGCTGTAGGACCAAAGGGAATTTTTCGGTTTATTGAGAGGTCGGAACAATGGAGTGTTGGAGAAATGACATGGCACCCGAGCCAAAATGCTTATGTTATCAATAGCTCGCTCATTCTGGTTTCCTAACTGTGTCGCAAGTTATAGGACCTTAGGAGCTTCATGGAGACAGCTAAAGTTAATGTTAGCTGCCCAGAGTAGAGTAGCTTCCACTTCATATATTACCTTCTAACAGCTGTATTCTCAGTAACGTGACAATCTACAAGATACAGGTTGCTTATAAATCACTAAAATAGTAGTGACAGAACTGTTTGGCTTAGTTATCAATGCCATTAGCATCGTAGCCAACACTATTTGTTAGTGTTACTTAGTTTATGACAAATTGTGCTTTCTAACATGATGTCGTTGTGCTAACCGAGCACCGTTCGTCTTTACAACAGAGCCGCTTCAATACACTTCTTCGATAATGTTTCATTCCAGCGTTCTCTGCTGATTTGTGTTTGTCGCTGTGTGCTCGTGGTGGAAAATAATGTAAACAGAGAGCGGTGTGTCGGAAATGCAATGCGCTGTGACGTAGGCCCCCTTCAAGGCCAGGTTGATGTTAGAAGTCCCTCTAGTGGACAGAACGTATAACAACAACCACATGCTTATAGTGGCATTGACAATGCATACGCCTGAGTAGTGTAGTACATATTTATAACTGCATATGAGCATTAAATATTCAAATATTATTTGAATGTTAAAAAAAATAACAAATATAATTTGAATGGTATTATAGAGGAAGACCGACTCTAATACAGATGTGTATGTTTGTCATGAGCATGGACGTGGGCAGAAGATGGATCTCATGGATGTGGAAAGTATAAATTGGGCTCAAGCCTGCCATAAATATTTATGGAAATATTATGCTGATGCTTTTTTTGTAATTGACTTGTTTTTTCAGATGGTTATTTTTTTTTTATGCAGTAGCAAACATAAAATAAAGGTTATTTTGGAGAGGGAGGGAGCAAGATAGATGGCTGTGGGACGGGGGCCTTTAGTTTCACAGTGGTGTGGTGCAGCAGAATGTGCAAAGCTGGCAGTAATGGGACTGAAAAGGTTGAGCTCGTTGAAAATAGTGAGCCAGTTGGGTCGTCCCTCTGCCAGCCACCTGAGCTACCGATATCAAAAAAACTCAACACAGTTGAACATTTGAGTTCATCACTGAGATCCATCAGCCTCCAGACAAACTCATACCTCCAGCTGACAGACATCTGAGGAGGTATTTCAGTCCATAATCTTAGAAATGTGTATTTTGTTTCTTAAGTGGTTTATTATAACAAGTTCCATTTGTGTGTGCATACAAAATAACAATAAAATAAGATAAAATATATTGAAATATAAAATCTCTAACTTATAAGAATTTAAAGCCCTGAATAATATATTCCTGTTCATATGGCAGGGTTTAGTAAATGAACACTGAGCTTACTCTATTAAGATCTCTTTCAAAATACCGCTAAGATCTTTCTGTCAGTATGTTTATACGTCAATCCATTTATCAAATGTCTCATATAATAACATGTAGGGATGTAACGATACACTCAACTCACGATTCGATACAAATCACGATTTTAAGTTCAGGATTCGATTTTCTTGCAATTGTTTTTTTACTGAATGAGCTACAGACAAATGAGTGAAACAGATATGTCCTCTTATCAAAAGCGCAACTGAAATTGTATTTTATCCTAAACTGACATGACACTGTCACGAACGTGTCATAAACGTTATAAACAAGTCATAAATGTTTATGACTTCTGTCATTAAGTGTCATTCGGTTTTTGTCATGACAAGTTGACATTGTTTGGGTTGTCTTGATTATGACAACTTGACATTAATCAAAGTGACATTACCAGAAGTTGTCTTGGTCATGACAAGTTGACAATAAATTAGTTTGGGATGTCTTTGTAATGACAACTTGACATTAACCACGATGACATTATCAGAAGATGTATTTGTCATGACAACTTGACATTACATTTCTTTGGAGAGTCTTTATTAAGACAACTTGACATTAAACAGGATGACATTATGTCAAGACAACTTCTGGTAATGTCACTTTGATTAATGTCAACTTGTCATAATCAAGACAACCCAAACAATGTCAACTTGTCATGACAAAAAACGAATGACATGACATAAGTCATAAACGTTTATGACTTGTTTATAATGTTTATCACACGTTTATGACAGTGTCACGTCATAGTAATGACAGTGTCATGTCACGATTATGTCGATACCTTCAAGTAAAGTCTTACCTCACGCCCTAGGCCGTTTAAAAATTGCATCGCAATAAATTTTTTATCTCAACTGGTTGTAATTTTTACTAATTTATATTGATTTTGATATAGAAGTTTACTCCTCGGTGCAGCGGCTGCGGGTTCAACTGCAACTTGCGGCCCTTTGCTGCATGTCATCCCCCCCTCTCTCTCTCTCTCTCCCCTTTCATGTCTTCAGATGTCCTATAAAAATAAAAGCCTAAAAACATGGCCAAAAAAACTAAATATATATCGATTTTTAACCGATTCACGATGCATCGCTACATCCCTAGTGGAATACAATCTGTTGTTGCTACACAACATTGTATTAATGGGACAACTGTCAGTCTGTGCTACTGTGTTGTCAGGCAGAATATTCATAACACCTGCATGAAGTTGGAGAGAGCCAGCGTCGCAGTGTGCAGCAGCACAAACGCCCAGGTTACCGCCGTGAAACTAGAAGGCCAGATAATGGGAGGAGCATGATGCATTCAAAAATCCATGGACTTTTAGCCTCTCCATGCACAATGATCAGGCACCGTCCTCTAACCCAGTGGTTCTCAACCTTTCAGAGTTGTGACCCCTCAATATAATGAAGTTGGTGTTCTTCTTCTCTACCCCGACCCACCTTCAGACCCTTTTCTGTGTTCCAGGTACCAAACTCACACAGAAATGTAAAAAAAACATTCCCCAGTCTAGAATGTTATTTCTTCTTTTAAAACTATCTGGCGACCCCCTGAAATTTTCTTGCGACCCTCTTGGGGTCCCAAAGGTTGGGAACCACTGCTCTTACCTACTGACCATGACCATTAGAAGATGTCATGGGCAGTACCGTTGCAGGTGTTGCCGTGCAACCACACTTTGAGCAGCTCAGTCTTGAACTTACAGAGCTAAGCAACAGGATGAACTCTTCTGTTGTGTATATGGTCAACAAACCTGCGTTTCTCACTCCTATGATTTAGTTTGGTCTGGTAAGTGCAAAATACAACACACCAACTCTAAAGCATTTGCATCCATTTGGGGAGATGACTAGAGGAGCTATTTATTCATTGTATTTTATTCATTGTTGTACCTTTGAAAAAATACTTCCTAATTAGCCCTTGTGTACTAGCTACTGTATGTTAACTCATCAAAAAAAGTGCCCGTTCAAACTTGCTCACTGCAGACCAATCTGTGGAATAAGTTCTTCACAGTGAGTACCAGCAATAAGGAACTCCTAGCCAGTGACTAGTGGTCACTGACGAGGGTTTAAGAGTCAGCAGGCTTCAGGATGTTTGACACTCACACACAAGACATTTGCTTAATGGAGGTAGCCCTTCATGCTGTGGTGGTCCAGACGATCTGAAGATGTGAGTGGACGGACTGTTTCCAAGCTGTAGATTGGTATTTTAACGTAGTTAATGTTAAACACCCACTGGCAGTGTTGTAGTACTCGAGATCAGTCTCGGTCTCAAGACCGTTCTTGGATAAAGAGGACTCGGGATTTTATTTCAAGACCGGTCAAGAACACAACTACTGGGATTTCGCAGTTGCTTGTTTCTGTGCATTGTCTGACGTAAGCCTACGTGTTAAAACTTGCGAATGCAACCACTAACTTGACTTATATCTTATTGGAAATTGGTTACCGTAAACCCCCCTCTCCCTGCCCACTTTACACACACTCCCAAGAAAGCGAATGTGGGAGACAGGAGAAGAAGCTCTGGCTGTCCAACACAAATCTGGTCTTGGTCTTGACTCTGTCTCGCCCGGCCTTGGTCTCGGTCTTGTCTCGGTCTCGATACACTCTGGTCTTGGTGGTGACTTGGTCTCGGTTTAGGTGGTCTCAACTACAAACCTGCCCACTGGATCCATTCCAAGCCCACAGAATGTTTTATCTTCAAATCATCAAATCAAATGAAGCAGTGAAGACAGGTCCCAACTGCTTTTGCTCTGTAGCGTAACAAACTGGCTGTCCTGCTACCCAAGGAAAAACCCAAAAAAAAGGAAGTAAGCTTATCACCAAATCCAAACATGGCTGGACTTCTCCGCGATGTGGCTTTCTGTAGAGACTGTGTGAACCCGGCAGGGTCAGCTGTGTCTGTCGGCTGGATGATATCTTCTGAGACGTGAGGAACAGCAGCAGTGCAGAGGGACGAGAGTGGCAGCAGTCATGGTCAGGTTGGTTCTCATGGTGAGAAGGTGGCTGTGGTGTGATAGTTGTCAGTTTTCAGCCAGCGACAGTGCCAGAGCTGCCTGCAGCGCTGCTTCTTCGTCAATGCTGTAGTCCTGACAAAACACAAAAAACAGCTTTTAGTCACTGCAAACCACACAATGCAACCCTAATCGACCTTCCATTATTTAACCCTCCTGTTGTCCTCGGGTCAAATTTGACCCATTTTCTAAAGGTTTCTATATCAGAAATTTGGGTTTCTTTCAACCAAATTGAACGCTCTTAACAAGTTTTATTCAATTTCATAGCATTTGAATTTTTTCATATATAAAAGAACGTTGAAAAAACGTCAAAAGGTGCAGAAAAAAACATTGGGAAAAAGTGACAAAAATGTTGAAAAAGTGACAAAAACATTGGTGAAAAAGCAACAAAAGTGTCAAAAAAATTTGACCCAGAAAAACTAAAAGTTGCATAGTCGACAGGAAGACAACACAAGGGTTAAGGCAGTGATTCCCAACCGGGGGTGCTTCAGCAGTTGCCAGGTAGTTTGTGGAAAGATCAGAGAGTAGCTCAACTAATTCCATATTAACATGAAGTCATCTGTAACACCTGAACACTACATGTTTAAGTTTTCTAGAGTGTTTGCAAACTAGTCAACAAGCCAGCACAGAAGGTTAAGTAAAATTAATGAATAAATGGTCAAAATAACGAGCTAAATGTTTAACTATACAGTTTGAATGATTAGCTCAAAGTAATAGAGAAACAGTAAACATAGCTACAAGTTGAAATAGTTAGCTAACGGTTGGAATAGTTAGCTAAAATTACTGACTAAAAACTTGAAATAGTTAGTTAAAATGACTGCCTAGTTGAAATTGTTAGCTAACGGTTGGACTAGTTAACTAAAAGTATTGACAATAACGTTGGAATAGTTATAATGGTTGATAATAGATAAATGGTTGAAACATTCAGCTTCACAGTAGTAGTAGTCTAGAAGGTTAGTCGTAGAACGATTGCTGACCAAACCAACCTTAATATTGATCGTTTACTTGTATATATAATTAACAATATCCACCTTTAGGCCTATATAATGAATAGTGTACATTGTGAATTGATGAAGGGGTACGCAAGTTCATCTGACTGACTGGCTGTGGGGGTATGTCGGACCAAAAAGGTTGGGAACCACTTGGCTAATAAGGCTAATCCTTGGGAAATGTTTGTTATAAATTTGTACAAAATAAATGTAATTTTATGTGACTACATGTACAAAAGACCATGGACCATGTGAACCCTGCATCAACCCTCACCTCCCCCAACCTGCTGATTTAGGGTCTGTTGGGAAGTGGTTGAATCATGAGGGAGCACCTTGGTCTGGTTGTGTGTGTGTGTGTGTGTGTCTGAGTCTGAGTAACGCAGAGGAAGACTGCTCTCTTTGCCCGTTAGCTCAGAGATGACGTTAAGTTCTGCTGTGTACTTAGAAGTGATGAATTCACAGCTCACTGCAACTTAATGCTATGTAGTGTCTGGCTTTTGTTTGATATTTAGTTACGCAAAAATGCCTTGAAATGCTCTGAGTGAATTGAAGCAGGCCTTTTATTGTGAAGGGGAGACACGGAAGAGCTATGGTAGCCCTTTTTGTCAACCTTTTTCCTCATCCTCTATTGTGTGGTCATTTAGTTTAATTCATAGTTGATAGTTCATTTATATCCATATCCAACACTATCACTACTGCTCCAAATTCTAAATGCCAAATTTATTTGGAACACAGGAAACTGAGTGTGAAGTAGATTGGATAAATGGTGCATGAGACACACACACACACACACACACACACACACACACACACACACACACACACACACACACACACACACACACACACACACACACACACACAGATATATAGTTAGATATAATTCTACATGCTGAAAATGGCAAGTTTTGAAGAAAATTTGGATCATGCAATAAGGAATCAATAAGGCCTCAGGACCCTGTGATAAAGCAGGACCTAGTACTCAGTACTGCACCACAAATTAAATCCATTCATCTCTATTGTTGAGGGAATCTCCAAACCTTGACAAAAAAAAAGTATTGACATGGAGAGATACCACTCAAGAGGAAGTGTGAGAACATGTTTTCTTTTACCATTTTTTAAATTATTATTTGACTTCCTTGAGGTAGAAGTTACACATAATATTTAAAAAGACAAACCATCATGACAGCTATGGACTTACAACAAAGGTGTCATAAGAGAACTTGTGTCTGTGGAGGAGATGCTGGAGGAAGTTGGAGCTCTTATAGCTGGGGTCTCCCCACGGCATGGCTGAACACACCGGACACACCTGGAGATACAACCACACAGCCAAGTTTAGTTACTATGAAGATCAATAGGGCTATGGTTCAAAATGCTAGAACTTGAAGAACCAAAATCTGAACTTGTATGTCATACTTTTTTTACTCATACAACATTTTCTGACACTCGTTTTCTGAATGTAAAATCACAAATAAGTATTCATAAACATGTACTTTTTTCATAATTACGAGATCCTGATCTGGGCTTAAGTGGGTCCAACAGCTGCCCAGCTACGTCTGGACCTACTTTCTCCCCAGCCCCATTATTTCCTAGAACAAAATCAATCACCTGAAAGGGGAGGCTCTGCACCTCCGCTACCTCTACATATATGTACACATGAACGGACTCCATAGGAGGAAATGGCATTCTTATATGAGGCTCCTTTTTCAACTACAAGGTCAATATTGTTTTTCACTAACGACAAAACAACAAATTATCCGTGCATTTATTTGGAACTAAGCTTTAGGAGCTTTCCATCTTTACTCTTTACTCTCCTTACGTTGCATTCAGAGTCATTCAGATCGACTCTTTTTGACCGGCGAGATGGAGGTGAGCTGAAAAACCAACAGCTAGAGTGAGTTGTTAAAACCTTTTTTAGTAAACTCTGTGAACACAAACAATGTTCTCAATGCTGAGTTCATGTGTAGAGCCCCTGGTCATACTTCATGTTGTGTTGAGCCTTCTTAGTGTTTTAAAAATAGTGATAATTATGCTTTTAAACGTGCTTTTAAATTAAAGTTTGACTAAGTTACATTCACAAAAAGACCCTAGGTTGCATTTTGGCGAAAGTTACGCTTTAAGGTAGACCTTGGCACTTCCACCAGCCCTTTTCCTTGTGTTGGCATTCTAAACCAGTCGATTTGGGAAACATCCTCCATGCTAGAACTGATAATCAAATGATATATTTTTTTTTTTTTGGGACAAATTCTCATGACAGATTTGACAGCCATTTTAATTCCAGAGCTCGCCTCTGTACGTGCACATGTTCCACCAAAACAAGTTCCTTCCCGAGACTACTTTGCAGAGGCCCCGTGGCTCCGTCCCTCGCCTAGCGCCGCCCAAGATGATTGTGATTGGTTTAAAGAAATGCCAATAAACCAGAGCACGTTTTTCTCCTATCCTGGAATGTTGTGTGGAGAGAAAGATGCAGAGGGGCAGAAAAAAGCCGACTGCTGAAGCTGTATCAACGATGGAGAGGGAATCTTTTCAAAGAAACAATCACAAGAGATTAAAGTCAGGAACTGATGTGTGGACTTAATTTTCACTAATTTTTTTACTCTTCCTTTTTTCTTCCTTTTTCTCTCCACCTTGCAGTCAATTTTTAGCCTGACAAGCCAGACCCACATCCAGATGTTGGGTCTGGGAACTCACCATTGACAGGGCTCCATCCGAGGGGCGGGATAAACGGTTGTCTTTCAAATTCCCTCTGCACGCAATAGGATAGCGCTACAACCAACCAGAGCAACGAAGAAGGTAGCAGAGCTAGTTGATAGATTCAACTTTTGCCGTATCCGGTCGGCAAAACTCCAAACACATCTTCCTTTTTTAAGAATGACTTCAGTGCCGTTCTTTGTTCTTTTCTCAAAGAAAAGCTGAACTCCAAGTCTTCCAGAAGACCACTGTTCCCAGCAGCAGCAGCCATAAGCCCCGCCCACCGACTCTATACACGATGTGATTGGCCTGACCAGAGTTTGGTTTTTCCAGCTCACAAGCCAACGGAGAATCGCTAGACCCCCTGTCTTCAAATTACATTTGCTGCCGCTAGGGTGCGTCTAGATTTCTAGGCTAGTACATGTTTGCCCATGTATGCCTTTGTTAGAGAGCAGACAGCGGACAGCAGTCAGGAAAAGAAGCGAGAGAGAGGTGAGCATGACATGCAACAAAGGTCCTTGGTCACATTCAAACTGGTGGTCAGCACCAGCACTAACCCTAACGCCACCAGGGAAGCCTGCTACACACAGGTCAGCTACATGCTGTTGCTTAAACGTCAATCACATCAGATTACAGTGTTATAGTTTTTTCGAAGAACCTCAAATGGTTCATGGGTTTCTTCAAAATGTTCATGCAGTAAATATGGGCTGGAAGCACTTCTGGTGATCTAGGATCACCCGAGTTCTTCTAGACAGTGTAATCTAGTATATGACAGAGTCTTACCACTTTATTAGGGTCATTGCGGTGGCTGTCCATACAGTGCTTCACCAGCTCCTGCTGGTCCAGGTTTCTGGCCCCACAGAACGGACACGCAAATGTTGACCGGTTTGGAATATTTCTGCATATGGGTGGACACACATTACACATAAAGACATGAATTATGACAAGTCTGTAGTAACTAGTGTACATTGTGTACATGTGCAACCTATCAAGTATGTTATATTACTATAATCATTACATTCTACTCGTGCACTGGACATTAACATGTGAGCACCTTGTCTTTTTTTTTTATTATTTTTTGGGGCATTTTCGGCCTTCATTTTGACAGGACAGCTGAAGTAATACAAGTGGAGAGAGAGGGGGGAATGACATGCAGGAAAGGGCCGCAGTTCGGAGTCAAACCGGGGCTCACTGTATCATACATATTGCATACATATGGGCGCCCGCTATACCAACTGAGCTATCCGGGCGCCCACACAAGAATAAGGGTTTGAAAGTGCAGCTATGAGCGGGACTCCTGGGAGCTGTAGTTGTTAACTGCACAAAAAGAGATTTGGGTTGTTCTCAAAAGTAGAGGCATTTAAGAGAGTGGCGAGAAATGTTAATGAAAATAATTCCAAAAAATGCTAATGTGCACATACATTGTTTTGGCATGTAAACCCCATGTTCAGATTCAGTCAGCTCAGCATGGACGTGGCCAAAGTGTGTGTACCTTGGTATAGGTTGGGAGGTGGGGACCACAGGGACAAACTTAGGACAGTTGGCTATCTGCTCCTGTACTTTAGAACAGGAAGCAATGTGGGACCTCATCTTCACCAGAGCCACCTGAGAAAACACACACACACACACACACACACACACACACACACACACACACACACACACACACACACACACACACAGAGTCTCATTAGTGTTACTTGCTGCCATATTCATAGAAGATCTAACTGATTGACCATCATCCCTTGAAATATCTGGCTAGTAACAGACACCTGCAAAGCATAAATAACAGCTGATCAAATGCATTCATCATTCAACCTCACCCTGTCTTTACTTTTGTACAACTCTGTGCATGTACATTTTAATTGATGCAGTTACTTGGTATAACTTTCAAATAAATACATAAATAACCGTTTTTTACTGTAAATGCTGCAGAAATAAAAATGTAAATTGTATATTCACGAGTCTATATCAATTGTACTAGGCAGTGACAATATGATGATTTACTTATGTACCAAATAATAAACATACCCATATTAGAAAGTTGAAAATTGAAAATTGAAAATTTTGTGGAATTCTGTGTCCGCAGATTCCATGTGGCCCTGGTAATGAATGGTCAATATCTACCTTCTTGTTACAGCCCCTGCAGGGTGCTTTGTATGAGGCCAGCTGCTTCTCCACACTGGAGGAGCGCTCCACTTTCTTGGGGTCAAAGGGCACACGACAGAGAGGGCAGAGGGGCGAGGTCACCTGAAGACATGGCTGTAGACACTCCCCACAGAACCTTGAACAGCACACAGCAGGGGAGAAAATGTTAAGTTCTTGCTCAAATGAGGGAGGGGCATCCCAGATATGTCCTGCTGGTCCAGGGAGCACTGATGAGTTCTCTCAGCAATAACTAACTATAGACAATGAATCCGATCTGCTTGGAATTTTGCATGTAGACTCTGTGGAACCTCATGAGAAAAAGTTATCAAAATAATTTTGATAGTCCCCCCACAATTACAATCTCCTCAATAATCAAAACTGGCCAGTGCAACCCCCCCGCAAAAAAGACCTTATATAATTTCCTTTACATAATAAAGACATATGCACCATAAATTGTAGTCAGTAGGTCTGCTATCTGTTGTTGTCCAACAACACTATGTAGTCAGCGACACTCAAGGCACTTGGACAGGACTCTTCTGATTGTTGCACTAGCACTGGGAATCCAGTATTTCAGACACAGCTTGGACAGCACATGATTGTGCCCACTGTGACCTACTGTACTTCTTGGATCTCCCAAAACATGAGCTCTGACACCTGAAAATCCTTAGCCATAACAGACAGGATGTTTGGATTATTTTGCCACTTCTGCTCGACTGAGCCTTCCTCCAACTCTAAAGTGTGATTTATGGATCTCCACGCATGAGGCTCCACGCAGAGCTTTCGCCGTAGCCTACGTAAGTGGCCTGAAGTTTATACTTGTGCGTTGGTGTGTGCGTCCATCTCTGTGTGTGCATGGGGAGTGTGTGGTAGAGCGAGTGAGAGAGTGACTGTGATTAGCTTCGGAGCAAGTACCGACTCTAGACGTGTAGTGGGAGAAACAAAGCAGGAAAAGTTAACCCTCTCCTTGATTTCAAGTTTGTTTATGGAGAAGGAAAACCAGGAAATGATTCGGGGGAGGGACGTGCGTCACCGTGACGTGTAGTTACATTTTTTGGGAGGTGCAGGTCAGGCTACTGCGTACGGTCCGGAATAGGGTCCGAATATCCAGGTACCTACATATATAGCCACGGGGTCGATTTAACCCTAAAGCATAAATCGGCCTTAAGAATGCCATCTTCAAGAACTTTGGTCGAGCAGTCTCACCCTTTGTGTTTATTTCCTCTTGGAATTCTTTCACTCCAAGCGTGAGATGGTGGTGGGTTTGAGTGAGGTAACTCTTGCCTTTTTCATGATGAAGGCGCAATGGACTGGATTGATGCTGTTCTGATGGATTAAGTAGGTCACTGTCCCATAGCCCTTGTCACTAGCATGACAGACATTTTGCAACTGAGCGAATGTAGGCTATTAAGAATGTGCAGGCTTAAAATAGGGTCAATCAAACCGTAGCTGAGAAAGGTGAGTTCCAAAGAACTATGTCATTGCAGCTGAGCCTGCAGAGCTCTTGGAAGATCTGTTTTGCAGGTAGAACCACCAAAGCCAAGATTTCCAATGGATAATAAATGGAACTTGCCATGGAGAGCACTTCTTCTACAAACCCTAACCCAAACCTCCCTTCTGTTGACAACTTTTCAAGCAGTGGAAGAATCAGACACAGAATCGCAGACTAATTGACAAAATTGGAATGAAATCACGAGTCTTGGTAGAGTTGGGGCGTTCTCCCGTCATGTCGATCGTTAGGTGTATGTCACAACTCCACTACTGGGGAAGTGACAAGCTGGGCTTCCCTGGAGCCCTCTCTCTCTCTCTCTCTCCCTCTCCTCTGCTCTCCCTGTTTCTCCTCTCTCACAGTGCAGTGTGTGGCTAGCCACTCCCAGGACAACTCGCAGCTGCAGGCAATTTCCAAATCAACCACCTGTTTTCTGTGGCTGGTCAGCACAGCTTCATAAGCTGTGGCTGCTCTCTGTTTGGCGCTGGATAGTTAAGTCTAGTCATGTAGGTGAATGTCCTGGTTAATTCTGTCATGGTACTTTTGTAACCTGCTGTTGTGCCTGCAAACCTGAATGCTGTTCTTTGTGTTTGAAGGTGAACCACTCTGCGCTACGGACTCTCAGTGGCACCTGCTGACGCCACTCTCCACCTGCCGTCACTAGTCCTGCATGCTTCGCCTCTCTGCCTGTGTCCTCAATTTGCTCTGTCATCTGAGAGGATTTTCCCACCTGTCCATTCTGCTACCTTGTCTGGATTCAGCAATAAACGTAAATGTGTAAAACTTCGTACTGTCTGTCAGTCTGCTTCTGGGTCCTAGTCACAAAACCTGACAGTGTAAGGTGGTCATAAAACTTAGTCAATCTTTTTCTCCTCTTGACTTTACGAAAAAATCTATGTGTTTGATATTATCGTAAGTTTTCAGTATTGGCAGTGCAGTTAAATCATGTGAACGTTGTCAACAACCAACGGACGCGCTCCCTCCAGCAGCAAACAGTGTTTATGGTGCTTTCATCCATCACTGCTCGGGGGGAAGCTATGGACCTTTTTCACAGCGGACATTTTGACTTGTCATAGTAGGAAAAGCACAGCTGAAATTGATAACCTTAACGATGGCTCAATTCCATCGTGTCCCAGTAAGCTATGTCAGTGAGTCAGCATAAACAATACCAGGTCTTCTCCTAAGTGGAATGCAGCCATCATTAATGGTTTAATACCAGGGTCTGTCCTTAGTGGAATGCAGCCATCAGTAATGGTTTAATACCAGGACCTCTCCTAAGTGGAATGCAGCCATCAGTAATGGTTTTGAATACACTTGTGCTTTTCCTACTATGACATGTCAACATTTCTGCCATGAAAAAGGTCTATTGGGAGCTGGGAGCTGACCACCACCTGTCTGCATGGACCATCAACTAAGGCTGGGCAATATATCGATTATTATATCGATATCGATATATGAGGCTAGATATCATCTTAAATTTTGGATATAGTAATATCCTGATATGACACAAGTGTTGTCTTTTCCTGATTTTAAAGGCTGCATTACAGTAGAGTGATGTAATTTTCTGAACACACCAGACTGTTCTAGCTGTTCTGTTATTTGCCTTTACCCAACTTAGTTATTATTTCAACATAACTGATGATTATTATCAAAAATCTCATTGTGTGCATATTTTGTGAAAGCACCAATTGTCAACCCTACAATATTGCCACCTTATCTACCGTTAGCTAGTTAACACTACACTCGACAGCAGGTAACGTTAGCCTACTGTTAGCTAGTTAACACTACACTCAACAGCAGGTAATGTTAGCCTACTGTTAGCTAGTTAACACTACAACTACACTACTTATTATATATACAATATTTTTGAACATAAAGAACAGACAAATACAATTGAACAAGGTGCTCCTTTTTGAATTATATATATATATATATATATATATATATTTGTAGAACAATTACAACATGACTACAGCTAGTAAAAGTATTTTACTCGATCCCAGGTTCTCATATGCTCTGTGAACTGGAGCTCTTGATATACATAAAATAAATCACAATGCTATACACGGCACAGACACAAGTAACTGTGTGTTTATTATTAATGAAACATTTGTTTTTAATGAGTTATTAGCCTACTCCAACTTAAAGAAAATGCTTCTGATAAAATAGGCCACCTTCACATCAAAATGAATAATGCAGGATGGTTGCTTGACATCATCAAATGCTTCTCTCACAGCTGGCCCTCTGGCAGTTTTAATCCAGCTCTGCAAAGCTGCAGATCTTTGAGCTGCTTCTTTGAGCTCTATCTCTCTTCTTCAGTTGTCTTTGTTGTGAAGGCATACTTAAGCACGCAAAACTAACATTGGGTAACCTTCTTTTTTTTTTAAATGCAAAGTTTATTACATTCACCAATTGGGATATTCATTTATCATCTCATAAGGGACTGTTCGTTTTTTATTTAAGGGACTACCGGAGGAGTTTTGGGATCTTTAGTCAAAACAGACTTGACCCTCCCTTCGCCAGCACTAAAATTGTTCTATGACCCTCCAAAATGATTGGGAAAAGACGCATGACCCTCCCCAACAATTTATTGATGTTTTCTGCACTGGTATGGGCTTGGCAAAGATGTACAGATAGCCATTGTTTTTTTTACAATCATGACTTAACCTCTGCTTTCTCATTTGACGCATCACACTCCTCTGTTATGGTGTGGTGGCCATTTCAGTAGATTTACTCACTAACATTGTTGTGGAAACACAA
This sequence comes from Perca flavescens, assembly GCF_004354835.1. Taxonomy (NCBI): domain Eukaryota; kingdom Metazoa; phylum Chordata; class Actinopteri; order Perciformes; family Percidae; genus Perca; species Perca flavescens. Next base: position 6,898,685 of record NC_041347.1, read on the forward strand.
TAAGCATGGAAACTACTGCATTACTTAGGGTTAAGGTTAGGGTTAGGGTTAGGTGCCTTGAAGGCAGCGGTCGCAGCGCTGGTGGCTAGCATATAGCAGAGTACTTTGTTTAAAAGGCCCTTCCTGTTAAACTATTTAGGTCCCAAAATACTGTATGTATTGGCCCAAGCATTAGTGTTAGTGTTTCCTGAAGTTTCATCCATCCCCATCAACAGCAGAGGAGTAAATATAGCTGCAGTTTCTTTTAACTAGAAATAGAACTGAGGCTACCTGAGGTCTGCTCTGCTCTTTGTTCTTCTTTTCAGCTCCAGACTGAGAAAGATTAAAAAAAATCTGTCATTGGATACAAAGCAAGACGCTGATAGTGTCAGTATCCCATCAGTAGTCTCCCATTGCCAGACCTATATTCATTGCGCTGTTTCTGCGATGAAGTATGGCCAGGCTACACTGCCTATCTATTCTAGGATAGGGGGAAGAAAATGCTTTGGCTTGTTTGTGTTTCTTTAAACCAAGCTAAGGCTGATAGCAGAGATAGCGAGAGGGGAGGGACATCTGGCGCGTGAGAGACACAACGATGGATGTCAGGTTTTATTCCAGCAGTGACGTCCTCTTAAAAACATGCCTCTGCCTCTTAAAACCACATTTATATAAGTGTACTTTCACAGGGTTTGTGGCCTGAATTCACTTTTATCTGTTAAGTCACATGCACAATACTGAGATCGGGCCAATACTGACTCAATCGGGTATCAGTGAAAAAGGTGAACATCTATTCATTTCAATTCTTCTTCATTATTATTAGTTATTTTAATTATAAATAACAATTCAGTACATTTATATCCATCAAATGTATTTGTTACATTAAGTTTTACAAAGTTAGGAAAGCCTGATATTGCCTTACACATAAAAGAATGATCCCAGTCATTTCCACACAGTGAGGCATTAAACACAGGTTTCAGACCGGTAATTGGTACTGGCCGATACCAAAAGCCCTGGGGACTGAAGAAGTCGGACCAGTGCATCCCTACTTAAAACCTATTTCATAATAATAATAATAATAAACTTTATTTAGATAGCACCATTTGTAAAATTAGTCTCAAACTAAGTGAGGACAAAACTAACAACACGCAAGTGCAGACGCAGTGTAATAAAACCAATCAATGAGCAAAAAAACACCCGGCAGCAAATATCAAGAACAGGTTTGCCAAGAACAAAATCAAAATATCCAAATAAAACAAGGAAAAGCATAGTAACAATCCAACAAATGTTAACACCATGACAATAAAATAAATGAAGAGCGACAATAAAAGGCAGTGCTGAATAAATATGTTTTCAATTGTCATTTCAAAATAATCACGGAGCTTGCATTTTACAGTCATGGGTAGGGAGTGCATAACGTTAAACAAATATATATTTTATATTGTTTTATAAATAGCTCCTTTTGCTCAATGTTGTATAACATTTTAACTGTTTTTTATGGTTTTTATCATTGTTTATCTACCATTTTTATCATTGTTTTGAAAAGTGCTATATAAATTTAGAGTTAAATTATTATTATTATCATTAGCGTGTATAAATATGTCAGTGCTGTCTGACCCCCCCACCCCAGTACACTTTGCACTAACCTTTATACTAACCTTACTATACATCTGCCCATTGCACATATAGCCTATTCTTTTGCACATTCTGCACTTGACCCATTCTGTTTCTTTTCTTATGCAACATTTTTTTCGTATGTAATTGTTATGATGAAAAAACCATGAAACTGGGACACTAACGCCCTACCGCATGGGGGGTGAGATGTGTTAGGGGGCTGAGCCCCCCTAAAGGTCTGATCCTATAATCGCCCCTGCTAACGTTGTAAAGTCATTAATGAGCATTGTCCCTGTTCAATAAATAAATACATTAACGTTCCTGTTTTACTAACTGTTACTGTTACAAACTAACGTTGCCTCAAATCTAGTTAGCCGTTTCTCGTGAACTGTTTTCATAAGCCCATAGTATTAGTGATGGATTGCGCATCAGTCAGAGGTGTGTGACTGACAGATGTAGGCTACCATTGCCTGGTGATGCTGAAATATCATTTAAATACTGAGTGCTTCAGAAATAATTAGTATTAAGCCAAATGAACTCAGCTACAAACCGAAAACACATTCAGCTGTCTGCTTATAGAATAATAATAATAAAAAAAAAAGGTATGTCGTTGAACTGTTAAGTGCACACACAATAACACGCATCCAGACAAGAAGTAGCTACTTTACGTGTGAGCACAGCTGGCGATGCTGACGGGTTCATGGTAGACCTCCAGGCAGATGGGACAAGAGAACTGGCTCTCGATGCCCTCCGCCGGGGCTGCCAGCGAGCCGGAGCCGCTGCTGGGCTGCTGCGGCTGCTGCTGCTGGCGGAGCTGGGTGCCCAAGACCAAGCTCCGAAACATCGCCATCATGGAGCACGAGAGGATCTCCAATTGTCGACAACAAGAGAGGAAGATGTCCTAACTACTGTAAGCTATAGTGCATTAGCCGTACAAACATAGTGGCTTTCCAATCGACTCATCATATAGATATCTTCGATAAACCGAAGCGTTACTTTTTCCTGTCTGGAAGAGACATGCTGGGGAAGTAAACATTGGGAGCAGAGCCCGTTCACAAGTGTCCGCGCTGTGCTGGGTGCGAGGATGACCTGAATAAAAACACCAAGCTATAAACTCAAGGCGGGCACGTCTGTGCGTGGAGTAGATGTACTGCCGGATCCACTCGGTTGTCAGATTAGCGCTTTTGGAACAACGAGAGTGAACGCTCGCGAACATCACGAGAGGCCACAACAGAAGCCCTCCGCGCGCTTTGCGTTGTGGAGGTTGGAGTCCTGCAGCTCTGTCTGTACAACTGTAGTCTGGCATTGACAGACCTATTTTTTTTTTTTTTTTTTTTTTTAATGGAGCTTTATTAAAGTTTTACAAAATACAAGTTATAACTAGACAAACAGTAGGCTACATATCTTACAAAAAAATAAAACAATAACCTTTTTTTTATTTGAGCTTTTCCGCCTTTAGTTTTTGACAGGACAGCTAGGTGAGAAAGAGGGGGAAGACATGCAGGAAATCGTCACAGGTTGAATTCGAACTCTCGACTTCTGCGTCGAGGCATAAACCTCTCAGTACATGTGCGCTTGCTCTAGCCTACCCACTGATCCAACCCGGCCACTTAACAAACTTAACTGATGAACAAACCAGTGCTAATGTGCAAAGTGAGCTAATAAAGTGCATCCCGTGCATAGAGTCCTTCATAAAGTGCTGTAGATCACAATATCAATATGTTCCAAGGAAAGAGCTGTTTGTGGTCTGAAGTTCTTCTTCTCCTGAGTTCAGTGAGCACCTGTTTGCACACATCGTCACTGTCTACAACAGCAAACAATACATATGATTATTTGTCAATTCCTTGTGCCTCTGATAATAAATCATCTATGATACAGTACATAACAGACTTATATGAAAGATAAAAAATGTACACCTTACATAACAGACCTATTTCAGATCTGTGAGTCATTGGGAAAGAGCGCCACCTGCCCATTGACACCTCGTTGTGGCCGAACATGGTAATGCTGGCCGGCCTCGTGGCGCTTTAGATGAGGATTCGATTCTAAGCGAGTAGAGGCCACATATAAAAAATAACAACACGACAACACAATCTAATTGGCTCGTATTTTCAGCAGACAAAATAACTGAGAAAGTACTACAGTAGCAGCCGTGGCTAGAGGAAATGAGATTTAGCTTAGAGCCCAACTCACCGTGACCATATACCTGATTAAAGTTCCCATTTTATGGATGAGTCATGAGAATTCGCATACATTCATTTTTACATGGCACGTATCAGGCGTTACCCACAATTCCAATGGGCATCGTCAGCCAAATCAACGGCAATAATTTCAAAACTAAAGCAATTTAAAATATGAACTCAGTATCTGCAGTGACTATGAGATAGAGAGAGTGTGTCCGACATGAGAATGAACAGAGAGTATGTCCTACATGGAAATGAAAAGAAAAAACAAATATGCACCAATGAAAAGAAAAAACAAATATACACCTTCAGTGAAACAAGTGAGACATTGGAGGCCTTTAAATACAGCTCGATTCCTCATGGTAACAGTGTGGCTGCGAGACTCTGGAGCTGGAAGTTATAGCTTCTGAGGCGGGCGTAGACAAAGAGTTGTAGCGTTTCATACTACTTCGCTCTGTCTCCCCTGACCCCGGTTATATTGGCTATTTCTGGAAGCTCGAGTCTCAAATCCGCGTAGTTGTTTACATTTTTAAATTGCTCAATGCTTCATAGTTTTTTTTAAGCTTTACATAATACTCTTTTAATGACATTTGGAATCATGCAGATAATAGGCTACCTAGTTTAATTATCTGGTGTCTGTTGGGAGACTTACAGTTGTCTGACTTTGTCTATAAGACCCGACGCCTCACTTCATGTCTAAATAGTTTAAAATTAGGGTAGCCTAATAAAGTATTACTTTCCAGGATATAAAAAAACAGGCTTCAGTGGGGAAAAAGGCAGTGCAAGATCTTTAAACCCCATCAAATCTTCCTTTAATAAAGTAAAATTCCTTCAGGAGTAGTTTAAGAAACGTTCTTGAAATTATTGGATGATAATCACCATCAACTCCCCCGACATCTGTCCCTCTGAAGTGGATGAATTCACACAGGCGCTAAACTGATTCCCATTCATGGTACTGCTAAACCAGTACGGATGTAATATAGCCTACCTTTGGCCGCTAGTATGCGCACTGGAGTCGTTTTGCAAGTGAAAACGATTGCTTCCGACCCCTCAGTGCTCGTCTGGACCATGGACAGTATATAAGGTCTGGACGGTGGATTGACAGCACGCACCGATTGAGCTCCGCTGAACATTACGCTAAACGGTAAGTTATATTTAGATGAATGAAAAAATGTTAAATGAACAAACGTGTAATGGAATTTCATGTTGGCCCTGTCTAACGTTTTTCTGACGTTTTTTTTATTTTAACGTAACGTGAATGCTATTAAAGTTAGTCACTCTTCTGCTAAGTTTATTGCGTCGGCTTCATGTCAACGCCACTGTCGGATGGATATTAGCTACATGTTAACTAGCTAACGTTAATGTCACGTTAACCTTAAACCGTGGCTTGATTCATGTGTTAGTTTATTGTCCATTTGTTTTCGTGGTGAGTGGAAATTGGCATTTTATTAAGTCGAAAGCATCATTGTGTGAGTTAACGTTAATGCCCATTCAAGTCATTTTCATATCATTTAGCTTAAAGTGAAACGCTACGTAAACGTTACCGTTTAGCTTTAACGTTACCAGCCGGTTAAGATTTGATATACTCTGGATACCAACGTTAGCTAACGTAGTTAGCTACATACACACATTGCAAGAATGACAAACTATGAATGAACATTCTTACTTTGAGTTATGTAAATGCGTGGTGTTTTCTTCACACTCAACGTTACGTTGACTGCTATCAGTCTCCGTTGTATTTCTGCAGCTAAAAAACGTCTTTCGTTTTCTGGCAGTTTTACATTTAGTGTTTAGATCCAGTGGTGAAATATAACTAAGTGACGTTAGCCTACATACATACAGTAGTTAAAATCAGCTCCAACTTTACCAGCTGCCACATTACAGTGATAAGCATTTATTACATCACTAATTACAATCTAGTAATAAAGATGTATTTCTGAAATGAGCCATACTGCATAATGAATATTTTCAATTTTGGTACTTTTAGTATATTTTGAATGCAGGACTTTTACTTGTAGCAAAGTATTTCTCCACTGTTCAGAGAACACCAGAATATGGCAATGTTGTTAACAACATACTACATATTATGTATGCTTTATTTTTTTATAGGCTACATCATATACATTTATATTCTATCTATAATGTACTATTTAATTTACACATTTGCCTGAGATTGTCAAAAGCTGAGTATATAAAACAAGGCACATCCAATTCTGGGTGTTTTTGGTTAAGACTTCACACCTTGATGTTACATGAGTCAACAATTGAGTTCTCATGAAGGTTAAGGTGTGACTACTCACTAAGCTGAGCTCCCTTCACCTTTAAGTTCTTTCCTGTGGGTGGGTCAAAGGGTTTCACCCACAGGGGCTCTATCTTTGAAGGGTTAACAGTCTCACTTAACAAACACAGAGCTCATTGTTAAGACATACAGAAAGGCAGGCACTTGATCAAGTTCACAAACATCAACAATATCAAATATAAAATAAGAAATAAAGCTATTTGGTATTTTTTAAAATCTTCAAACCCTAGAGAAAAACAGTATGAATATGCAAAGGCTGAGACGTAAACCTATTTTTTTCACTTCATTGAGACCCTACCTATTAACATTTGTTATGAAAACAGTCAATGTCTATGTTGTAATAATATACTAATTACGTGACTTTTCTTCATGACAGGTAAAATGCGCAAACAAATATTTTTTCCAAGGGACCTCTGGGGTATCTTTGTCGGGATCCTACTAATTCTGCAAAAGTCATTAAAGACGACCCATCTCTCCAGGACAAGTCTGCACCTGTAAGGGAGGAGCTGGTCAGGCAAAATGCACTCAGTGTCATCCATCAGAGAGGTGGGGATGCCTCAGATAAATCTGAGGTGGCTGGAGAATACATCCTGCAGTTTGGGAAATACAAGGGGAAGTCCTTCCGCTGGCTTCTTGAAAATGATGTAGGGTATAGGGTATATACCATCTACCTAATCAGGAACAAGGTGAAGGAGGAGGCTGCAGGAGTGTTTATAGCAGAGGGCCACAGCAAGGACAGCCTACTGTCATTTGTGAACTATGCCCTTAGCTTTCAAGAAATCCAGTCTCTTCTTGACTATGAGGCAAGGTCACAGGTTGTGACAGTAGCAGCATCAGAGGATGACCAGCTGGTTGGGTTTGGCTCTCGTGCCAACAACACTTGGCTCGAGATTTGAGACAATAGGGATGATGGCTATGCAGCCTTTATACTGAAAAAAAGCTGTGCTTCAGGGACAAGGATGCACAAGTTACAGCAATACCTGCAGAAGAAGCTGCCCTCACCAGCCTCTGGCTCTTCTCTGATGACACCTACGTCAAATGCTCCTGCTGAAGCCATGGGTGGGTCTTGTTTTTCCTTTGTTTTGTCAAAAAGATGTAGATGCTGTCATTGTAACCAGTACTAATGTTTGTCTGTTTGCATCACAGTGATGGATGAAGATGAAGAGCTGGAGTAATGCTGAGCATTTCTCCTACCATGCAACGTGAGAAAAGCTGTGAGTAAACATTTGTTGTCTTTTATTTGTTTGTTTTTACTAGGGCTGGGTACCGAACGTCGATACTTTTATGGTATCGGATGGTATCCAATCCTATGAGTATCGAAAAATTATTTATCTTTCGGTGCCAAATTTCGGTTCCAAAAGCATCTGAGCGCGTAAGCGCAAGCTTATCTTTCCTCTGTGCATATTGACACAGAGCGGCGCTCCGACCGACACACACGCGCACACACACACACACACACACGCACACGGAGACGGAGTAAACTGTCTGCAGTTTTGTTGAAGTCACAGAGAGTCACGGTTGGTTTCAAGTGTAGTTACAGTTTTTTAAAACTTCACGCAGACAGCGTTTGCTGCGATATGATATTAATGGCGAGCCGAAAGCGGTCGCGGTGCTTTTGACGTTACACTTCCTCTTACAAGCAGGCACAACGGTGGTTTTTCTGCCCTGATGACTGACTGACAGGCTGAGCTTGTAAGGCAAGGCACTTTTATTAATGTTACTCTGAGTGAGCAGTCTTACCAGATTTTTTTAATTTTGATAACTGTTTTGATACACAATTAAGGTGGAAAATAAAAGCTTTGTGTTTAATGTATTTTTGTTGATGTTGAAATGGATTTTAAAACATATGGTATCGAAAAAAGTATCGTTAGGAATCGGTATCGAAACTGAGGTATCAAAATTAGCACCGGATCGAAAGATTCTGAACGATACCCAGCCCTAGTTTTTACTGCCTGAAGATTCTTAATGATTTAAAGTTCAGCCTGTTTGATATTAATCCTGTGTTCTATATAGTATATGTTATATACTGTATATCATTGTGTTCTGTTTTATAGCTGTTTCTGCACCAGCATCATCAACTGCCAGACCACCACAGGCTTCTGGAACAGATAGAGGTTCTTAACCAACTCGTCCTGCATCAGCAGACAACTCTGGGACCATGAATTCTTATCACAATATGAAGCATGACTTAAAGCTTTCCGTCTCATGTTGACCATGTTTTGGTCATGTTTGTGTTTTGGTGTTATACCTATTGTCCTAGTGACTATGAATTGAAACCAGTCATGATGAGGGTAAGGGTGCGTTCTTTTTGTGCACCGAAGTTGATTTACGAGTCGTTTTCCGAAGTTACGAACCGGAAGTTGCAAAAAGAACGCCTCCAAGGTCGTATATACGACTCGTCAAGTCGTCTGAACTCAGAGGACCCCGAGTTCACTTTCAAAGATGGCTACGTCGTGCATCACACGTAGTAAACATTGTGGTTTTCTACAATTTTAAGCACTTTTGTCTTTGTTGTAACCAAATGAAGAAGTCGTACACATAGTGCTGTATACTGCTACCTATAGGCATGTCTCTACAGTCTTATTAGGAGTTAAACATAGTGCTGTATACTGCTACCTATAGACATGTCTCTACAGTCTTATTAGGAGTTAAACATAGTGCTGTATACTGCTACCTATAGGCATGTCTCTACAGTCTTATTAGGAGTTAAACATAGTGCTGTATACTGCTACCTATAGACATGTCTCTACAGTCTTATTAGGAGTTAAACATAGTGCTGTATACTGCTACCTATAGACATGTCTCTACAGTCTTATTAGGAGTTAAACATAGTTAAACCTATAGACATGTCTCTACAGTCTTATTAGGAGTTAAACATAGCGCTGTATACTGCTACCTATAGACATGTCTCTAAAGTCCTATTAGGAGTTAAACATAGTGCTGTATACTGCTACCTATAGACATGTCTCTACAGTCTTATGAGTTAAACATAGTGCTGTATACTGCTACCTATAGACATGTCTCTACAGTCTTATGAGTTAAACATAGTGCTGTATACTGCTACCTATAGACATGTCTCTACAGTCTTATGAGTTAAACATAGTGCTGTATACTACTACCTATAGACATGTCTCTACAGTCTTATTAGGAGTTAAACATAGTGCTGTATACTGCTACCTATAGACATGTCTCTACAGTCTTATTAGGAGTTAAACATAGTGCTGTATACTACTACCTATAGACATGTCTCTAAAGTCTTATTAGGAGTTAAACATAGTGCTGTATACTGCTACCTATAGGCATGTCTCTACAGTCTTATGAGTTAAACATAGTGCTGTATACTGCTACCTATAGGCATGTCTCTACAGTCTTATTAGGAGTTAAATATCGCCTGATTAATTATTTTGTAGCTTGTGAAGCTGAAAGTTGCTAGAGACGCTCGGTTGCTGTATGACAACAATGGCTTTAAGCCGAGCCTTGAGCAGAAAGCAGAGCAGTAGCCTAACGTTAACGTTAATCAAAACGTAATTTTCATGTATCAAACTGTGAAATGTATTTGTGTAATATGTCAATAACTGGGTGAATAGAATCCTAAATGTTACTAAAAATGTTACAAAAATCCATCTTTTCTCCGACTCGTAGTATTGTGTGACAAAAAGAACGCAACAACCCCGCAGGTTATTCGTTTTTCGACACAGATGTGATGTCACACTCGAGCTACTAGTCGCGATTACAAGACAAAAAGAAAGCACCATAAGTATCAGTCTTTTGCTTATGTGGATGAAAATATATACTGCATGTAAAACTGCTGTGGTTACTAACACTTGAGTGCATGTGTTTGCATGTACAGTATGTGTGTTATGTTGCTTCCCCTGCTTAGGCTAAATTCTAATGAGTGACTACTAAATATTAATCCTTTCAAAAAAATGAACGCATGTGTATGAATGAACATATTCTTTATATATTATTATAAGAAACAGTCTGTTTCACTATATAAGACTGAGATAAGCCGGTGAAGTAAAAGATGGGTGCCTTAACTTACTAACACAAGTTTTTGTATTTTGCCAAAAATATAAATGACTGAAAAGACTTTTTCTGTTTTAGCACCATCAGCTACACGGTCTAGAACAACTAAATTGAAGATCTCACAAGAAGATGGTAAATGCACTGTATTTTGCTTCATCCATTTAAAGCTTTCTGTCCTATTCCCTGTGCTTTTGTCTGTTATAAACTAATAATTGATTTTTGTTGTTGTCCTTCCCTCCTTGCAACCCAAGCCCTGCCAACTGTAAGGAGACCTGTGCCCCTTCCTCAGGAGCTGAGGTTTCTGATGCCAAAAACAGCAGGTCCTCAGCCAACAGAGACAACTGTAACAGTTCCAGGTCTGTATTATTTTAACTGTATTTGTGTCTTTAAAAAATATCCATATGTTGTGCCCATCATAACTGTTGTAAATTGTTGCATATCAGATACTGTTCCACAGTTTTAAGACAAGCCAGCATTTAAGTGTACAGCCTGCTAAGTTTCAGGGACTAAAATGTAGATGTAAAGTGTAGTGTCATATTACTTTTTTACTTTTTCTTACCTGTAAATAATAATGAAATGTTTAATATTCTATATAGTGTCAGAGGCACTTGTGATTACTCCCGATACGTCTGCAGAGCCCAGTCAACCGGCGCTGCAGCCACCAATTGGACAGAGAGCTCAAAGTACGTTTTTGAATGTTTTTTATTTGAATTGTGTGCGTTTCATAAAGAACACAAAATCATAATAATTTGCCTTGTTATTATTCTTGTCTTACTAGGTCAGCCGGTAACCAGGCCATCAAGGGTCCCCAGCATTCCTCCTCCACAGCTTCCTGGCTATGACCATGATGGAACTGTTCTCACCAGCAGAGGATCTGGATGAAGACAGAGCTGGAATCGATGGGTCTCTGGCCGGGCTCCATTCCTGTGCGCAACCCCATGAAGATGGTGTCATTGTTTCCCTCCCCAGCCAGAATTAATTGACAGCATCTCTGATCTTCCATCCCCAAAGTACTTTCAGCTCCATCCCTTTTTTTATATGGAAGCCAGAGAATGACTTAATGGCAAGGCTGTGGAACAGCGACACTCTGCCATGCATTGAAGGTTGCGCTCAGGCCCAAGTTGCCTCTGCAGGTGTTGGTAGACCTTGTGTGATTGTTGGCATCACTGGACAGTACTACCTTTTTTCATCCAGACTGTGCTGTAAAGTTTGCCGGAAAAGGTGGTATGCTGACAATCCACTGTGGCTGGAAAAACTACCAAAGAGGTTCACAAACCTGTTGCCGGCAATACTGACCTACAAGAAGGCCATCTGTAAATCCGTAATGGACGAGCTCAGGCGCAAATATGAACGTGCTCACCTGGCCTTCCTCCTTACCTCATCATGGATGGTGAGGCAGGAAAGTATGACCTAAGAACCATCACTCAGTTCATAAGACAGGAAACCAAGCCAGCTCTCTTTGGAGAGTATGGGGATTCAGATGGCTGGAACGGGATCTCTGTGTCTGCACACTACCTAACTGACTGCCTACTGCAATAGTACAAACACCAGGAGGGTGCTATCACAAAGCTTCTTCAGGGCACCTTTGGACAGGCTTTCCGCTCAGACCACACATGGAAAGTTGCTAGGAAGGTCACCTTTTCATCTGGGACCATGTCATCATATGCAGTCATGAATGAGAACTGGATGATCCTTTCATGGGTGATGGTGCAGTCTGAGACAGAAAAGTCACTGAAGCCCATGTATGAAGGTATAGCACACCGCTACAACACTGCAGGCATAGAGAAGGCCCACTACCAGTGGGTAGACAGGTAAGATATAAACAGTCTATTTTACTTTCATTGGTGACATGAACAGCTAATAATCACAATTAACTTTGCTTTTAATTTTTCATAATTTCACTTTGCGTTCATTTTATTTTTATGACTGAATACACTGAAGTGTAAATAGGGATTGATATCTGATTGATATGCTTTAACGTTAATTGCTATACTGTGTCTCTATTTCTTTCAGGGATTGCTGCGCAGCATTTAAGGTTGTTTAGTGTGTATATACTGTATATTTTGCCCATTTCATATTTATTTTACATATTTTATTTTGTGTATGTGTGACCTTGCACTATGGGCCTTGGTGTGTTTAAACTTTCATTGTTGTATTTAATAAACAAGACATTACATTAACCAATATTTACATGTCTCATTAATAAGTGCATAACATTAAGAGAACAGTAAAATGTTTATAATTGAATGCAAAGGTTTTAGGAAATTGTAATGTTACACATATAAAGAAAACTGTAATATAAGGGAAGTCAAGTATTTGACACAACAGTGTAATATATTTTTAGTATATATAGTATTTAGTAATATATATATATATATATATATATATATATATATATATATATATATAGGCCTATATAGGCCTTTGGGGTCAATGTGACCCCATGCGTTAGCCGCTGGTATTTCTCTCCACTGCACCGGCTCTGGCCTTCGGGATCAAAGAAACAAACCTCGTACTGTCCTACTAAACACTTTTATTACACACACACACACACACATATACACTGTACACATTCGTCTTGTTGTTTCTGTCATCTATGCTGCTGCTGCTGCTTCTTCGTCTTCTTCTTCTTTCGGACCTTTGTACTCGGTTCAGCAGTCGGCATGGCCCGTTGTATGACTCTAGATTGGAAGCTGCGTCGGGCTCTCGCCCTCGCGGTACGCAATGTCCCCCAAGTTGAAGAGGTAGAAGAGGACACAGAAGAAGAAGAAGAAGAAGAAGAAGACACAAAAGAAGAAAAGGAGGAAGAAAAAGAAGAAGAAGAAAACAAAGGAGAAGACGGCGACGACGACGACAGCGAGTAAGACGAATGGTCATCAGGCGGGAGTGAGTCAGACGAGGAACGAGACAAACGCGACGACGCAGGAGAAGACGACTACGCCGAGGCCGACGACCGAGACAAACAAAGGAGAGGAGAAGAACGAGGAGGAGGAGGAGGAGGAGGAGGAGAAGAATGAGGTGCACTCGCAGAACCCCAAGAGGGTGTACGGCACAGGGGAGATGAAGACGAGGAGGACAGCGAAAGGTTCGCGTCGAGAAACGGCGAAATCGAATGGTCCTCGACCACGTATCATCCCCGTCGGCCTCGACCTCGCCGCCGTGGCGCCAAATACGAAGAGGAGGAAGAGGACCGACAAGGAGGACGATGACGACAACGACGACGAACGAGAACGAGAACAACGCCGAGGCCGACGCGCCACCGCTCCGCAGAGCCCGGGACCCACAGAGTACGCGGCCGCGCGCGTTCACGACATACTCTCCGCGTTCGAGCTGTTTGTCACGCCGCAAATGCTGGACAAGGTACTGGCCGCCACGAACCTGGAGGGCCACAGGCAGTACGGCGCAGACTGGAAAGCGGTGGATGCGACGGAGCTGCGCGCCTACCTCGGGCTGCTGCTCCTCGCCGGCATGTTCAGGTGCCGACACGAGGCCGTGGCGAGCTTGTGGCACGAGGACCACGGCAGGGCCATCTTCCGCGCCACCATGGCGCTCAAGCGGTTCCACGCGCTCTCCAGACTGCTGCGATTCGACGACCGCGACACCAGAGCCGCCAGACGCGCCTCGGACAAACTGGCGGCCGTACGAGACGTGTGGGACGCCTGGGCGCGGCGGCTGCCTCGCCTCTACAACCCGGGGCCCAACGTAACCGTGGACGAGCAGCTGATTCCCTTTTGAGGTGAGTGTCTGAGCGCGCCTGCTGGATAAACAGCAGGCAGCGGCGGCGGCGGCACGCAAAAGATTGATAGATGGATAGAGTGGTCGGATAGCTTGCGGCGCTGCAAGCAGCCAGAGCAAAGCGTCTGTGGTTTCGAGGGGTGCGTTCGCACGGACACACACCAGCGCCCGCCCTCCCACCGACGCTGTTCTGCTACATAATGCGTGCGTGCGTGGCCACCCGACTAGAGTTTGGCTTCTCCGGCCGCTGCTGCTGCTGTTGCTGTGTTTCTTTTCGTCGACTCCCCGTAGTTTACAATGCTCATGTGTGTTTGTGCCTATGCGCGCACGGATGTTTTTAAATTTTTTATTTCTCTTTTTGGTATCCTTGTTTATTTTTATCTCTTTCTGCTTCTCATTTCCTCTTTTCACTCTTACTCCTCTCCCGCCGAGTCCTTTCCCTGCATCCTTCTCATTCTCCATCTTTGACGTGCCCACCACGCCGACGACGACACGGACGCCGGCACCAAGGTCGATGCTCCTTCTGCCAGTACATACCCAGCAAGCCCGGCCGGTACGGATTCAAGGTGTGGACGGCCTGCAACTCCAAGTCCAGCTACGCGTGGAACATGCAGGTCTACACGGGCAAGTCCGCGAGCGGCGCCACCGAGAGGAATAAGGGAGCTCGGGTGGTGATGGACCTCACTGAGGGCCTACGGGGCCAGCGCAACGTGACGTGCGACAACTTTTTCACCTGCTACGAGGTTGACGTGAAACGATACACAAAAGGGTCCCGGGGACCCGAAGTGAAACGCCGGGGTAGTAGGACAGTACATACACTGAATGAGTCCCCGTGACACGAAGGACAACACAAGGGTTAATAAAACAGTAGTGATAAAAAGGTGTAAACTGCGACGTTAAGCAGACGAACATTAATGTTACCTGGGAAACATCATTAATCACTTTACATGGAGTTAAAGTTAAAACCAAATTATGTTAAATCATGATCGCCGAAAGAGTTAGTGAATGTTTATAAGTCGTAAGAAAACATAAATGATCTTTTAGAAGGAGTAGATGTTTACTGGTAAAGCTCGGCTATGTTTAATTTAATGATATATTAATGGAATTTGCCTCAAACAGTGAACGAGTTGAAGATTTTATTTGCCTCGTTGTCAGTCATTTCTGTAAATGAACTAATCAAACAGACTTCGTAATTCACTAAGTTATTCTGATAAAATCGGCATCATGTTTCAGGAAGCAGAACTCTAATTTAATGAAATAATAAGTTGTAAAAGCTCCGTACGGACATGCTGACTGGCGTTGTTTCGGGATGTCAAACAGTAACGTTAGCTAGCTTTATCATCTCACTTTAGTTTAAAGTTAGTTTAAAGAGTAGCTGCTTAAGTTAAATCCAAGCCGAAATGAAAAGCCTTTCTTTAGGAGTCATACAAAGTTATACGTTATAAAATAGGAGTATTAGCTAGCTAGCTATATGTGTAAAGGGGAACCCAGATCTTTTAAATTGAACAATTTGTTAACGGAGTAATGGGCAGAACCCGTACTTACTAGCTAGCTAGCTAGCTAGAGTAATGTTAACGTAACGTTAACTGTAACAAGGAAGTTAGTATGAACTAATGTAAGAGTATTTTGTACAGAGAAAAAAAAACAATATGTTCAGAGGATAGCTTGCTATCCACACTAAAGTCACAAGTTTAGCTAGAAAATGACTCTGTGTGAGGATATCGCAACGTTAGCATGCCCAGTGCACCCCACACTATAAAAAAGAACGATGTTGTAGTAACGTTACACTTGAGCGTATAATCATGAAACATTATGATAAAAGTTAGCATGAAATACATAAAATAAACCAAACTTACCAACACTTCCAAACTAGCTAGCTAGCAAGGCTTCTCCTTCAGTATCTGGGGCCAGTTGGTGTTCTGTCTGTGTAACTGACATCAGGAGTTGTTTTTTACAGCAATGCTGTATTATTGCCATGGCATATTACAGCCAGGTTACAGCTAGCCTAAAATATACTGTAAAATATTCCTGCTTCATCAAAATTACCCACAATGCAACATAAAATGAAGTATTTTACTGTAATGAAGAAATATGGTATTGTACTGTAGATTTTTACAGTACTGTGCTGCTAAATCTACAGCGATTTCAAAGTGTATTCAAATAATGACATTTTTAATTTGTTACAAGTGTACAGGCTACTTTTGTGTACCTGGAATCATGTGTGGAAGAGTTTTGTGGAATCCTTCCAGGATGTTGCTTCCATGCAGACATTTGTAGAAGGGCACGTCCACATTGGTGATGTCTGTGGTACGCAACAACCTGTACATGATCAGGCCTGGTGGATCCTGGATGCACTCCAGGTGTCACTGCTGGCTTGCCCACATCTCATCAATGGCCTCTGTAAATACAGATTCATACAGAGATACAGTGTGTTATGTTCATTACCTATGCTACACTATCTGTTTTGCTGTTAATAATAATAATAGCTGTTTTGTATGTTGTCTTTAATACCAGGTCTTTTGAAGAGGCTCACTCCACTCTCGTCCAGCCCAGCGGGACCTCTTAGCTCCTCGACGGCCAGGTGGATGAGCCGGAATTTGTCCTGAGCCCCGAGTGTGACCCTCCGCACGTGGTTTTTGAGGTGGTCCCTTGAAATGTATAGGCGGACAATATCTTTGTCTGGGACAGAGTTCAGCATTGCAGCAGACAGAGCCACAGTCGTGGCCCTGTGGCTCTGTCTGCTGCAGCAGCAAACAGAATAGCCTACACAGTGGCACGAAGCGTGTGAATGTTAACATTTCACATTTTCACCTCAGGTAATTTATAACCAATTAATTTGGATACAAGCGTTGCATTTTGGAATATAGATTGGATTCTGAACAGCAATGCCCGCGCTGCGCGCGCACACAGACAGCAGGGCCGAGGTGTGTGCGTTACTTCACGCAGCACATGTAACTGACTGGAAACGTTACCGAGCATTATTTACCGTCGATGGCGCAGATGAACTAACGCTACACTCGTTACTGTAAGTAGGTAGCCTACTATAAACCCTCCATGATTAAAGAGTCAATACTTATCAATAGTGTGACATGTTTACCTGACAACAGGCCTTTCTTTCTGTAAGCATTTTCCACCAATCAGGACACTGATTACGTTTCAGTAATCAAGACTTTAACCATCACTCCTCAGTGAACCGCCGCCTAATCTGAGATCCTTTTCTAGTTAAGTAGCCTATCTAGTTATCATTATGGATTTTCCATGTTTGCTTACACTAATAAGTGTAAAAAATATAGCCTAGCATTAATTTAGTAAGAAAGTGAAAATATCAAACAACAAGATGCATATTAGGTATAATTTTATTTTCTTTATTTGAAAGTCCGGCCCCTAGAGTGCCTGCTTAAAAAGATTCTGTCCCTTGGAAAAATGTAGTTGATGACCCCTGGTCTAGCTTTGCTGCTAATGGCACAACATCCAGTGGCAGTGGCTAGCTGGGTTAGAACCATTTTATATATTTTACATATTTACATATATATTTTCCTGCTTTTTTGTGCTTTTCCAATCACACCTATGAAGTTAGCAGTAAGAGTGGAAACAATGATATCTAGTCTTCAATTTGGTCACACTAGATCAGCCTGCACAATAAATAAAATGGCAAAATACAGGAAGCAGAGATTTTGTCAATACTCAGTGAAAATCAGTGAATAAAATGCACCGAGTCACTATCTTAGATGACTGAGAGCTGACAGAGAAATCACCTCGGAGGCAATCATTTGAATTATGACCACGAGATATTTTACAGAGGTTCAGGAGAAAAGTGTTATCTATATTTATTTCCGAACATTTGTTTGACAGGATATACGCAATGTGTCTTTATTATTATTATTATTATTATTATTATTATTATTATTATTATTATGTTATTTTGTATGTCTTATATTATTATATAATTATATTTGAAGCCTTGACTCGACCTCCATACCAGCAGGTGGCAGTAACGCACCGTAAAGCATAAAGCATAAAGCAGAAGATTATCTACGTCATCAAAAAGTGCCATGTTTAGACCAGACACCACACACCATATATGTCAATGCCACACACGCGCACAGTTGTTGTTAGAGAAATGAAGTGAATGTAAATATTTAACAGCATTATATCGTAACGTGTAGCAGAAACGCGAGGCTGTAAGAATCAGTCCCCCCCCCAGCGCTGCTTCCGATGAGTTAGTGCGACCTGCTCCTCGTGAAAACGTTTGACTGTTCTATGAGTTCAACACTAGACAACACAAGTCTCGCTGACATAACGTCGCCGTGACTCTGTATTCTGATAGCTCCAGGCGTAGCTCCAAACGTAGTTCCAGACGTAGCTCCAAACGTCCAGAAGACTCCGTAACGGTAGGAGGAGCTATGTGCCAGGTGGATGAAGACTACCAGGAGCAGCTGCAGCAGGCCCAGCTACCCAGGTACGTTATCCGTCAGCAGGGGTTGTAGCTGATTCTGTGGTCTGTCCTGGGACCAGTGGTCACAACCACTAGGGGCGCTAGAGACACTGGTCGCGACCAGCTCCTCAGTGGTCTTCCCTGTGGTCCGTGTGGTCTGTGAAGCGGCTTTAGTATTGTCAAACCCTTCCTGTCGTTTTGGCAGCACTGTTAGCTGGATAAATGTCAGAGATCACAATCTTTTGTATATAAAATACACTATATCATATATATTATGATTATTATTGTTATTATTATTGATAATGGAGATCCGTGTGGTCAGGACCAGCTGGTCTCTGCGACGGACCAGTGGTCACAACCACTAGGGGCGCTAGGGACACTGGTTGCGACCAGTGGCACAGTGGTCATTACCAGCATCTTACTGGCACAAAGGGCCCTAAAATGACTGGTCCGGACCACCTCCTCTGTGATCTGGTCTGTTCTTTGGACCAGTTGAGTGATCTGTGGAGTGTTTATTTTTAATACAAGCAGAGTCGCCTAATGTGAGAAGCCATAATCGTTTGTCTATCCAATGCTATTGATCACTATTATTAATAAAAATCAGAATAACAATGATTAAATTATTATTAGTCGTAGTTGTATGAGTAGTACTATCGACTATGCAGGTCCGTGTCTTCCATTGAGAATTGAAGATTCATTTTCAATTGGTTTTTCGATCATGCCGTGGCTACATGGCCACTGCCTTTAAATTAATGAAATGAAGTAAACGGTTGGTGATTCAGTTCCTGGCCAATAAGAAGCCATTTCCAATTTTGATGCCAGGTGTGATCATATTGATCATAATGCTGTATGCTCATTTTTTTTTTTTTTTTTTTTTTTTTTACAAGTATTTTTATTGCTTTAGAGAAGATAAAGTGCAACATTACAATGTCTATAAAAAGACTTCTTTCAATTAACCCCATCCCACCCACAACAAACCCTTGAGGAAAGGAAAGTTAAAGAAATAAAAAATAATAAAAACACCTTTCTTCTATTACTCATGATAGCAAATAGTGTAAGTCAGTGTGCTTCACAAATCTTAGCAGTTATTAAGAGGGACGTGTAGTAAGTCAAAGTAAGCCAGTAAAGGGTCCCAGTTTTTGTAAAATGTTCTGGTTAATCCTCTAAGAAAGTATTTAATTTTTTCTATTTTTAGAAACCTCATAATATCAGAAAGCCATGTGGAGGCTTTTGGTGGTGTAGATGTTTTTGTAGTATTCTCCGTCGTGCTATTAAGGTGACAAAAGCAACAACACTTTCCTTCCCATTGGACCTTACAATATATATAATTATATACATAAATTGTAGGGCTAGGTTGTAGATCTAAATCAAAGGCTTCATTTAAGACCTCAAATATTGAAGCCCAGAACTCTCTCAACCTGGAACATAACCAAAACACGTGAAGTAAATCTGTTCTGTCCATTCTACATCTTTCACAGATGTCATCCATGTCAGAGTATATTTTGGCCAGTTTAACCTTACTGTAGTGCATACGGTGAAGAACTTTAAACGGAATCAAATTCAAACGTGCACAAGAAGAAGTCGCATTCACCCAGCTTAGAGCTCTGTCCCATATAGCATCTGATATATTTGTCCCTAACTCTTCTTCCCATTTTGCTTTGATAGGATTCATGGATATTCTGTAAAGTGAGATTTGAGACTCATGACTTCACAGAGCAACTTAGAGGAAATATGCAAAGAGTATTCCTCTTCCACAAAGCCGAGCAAGATGTTTGATGCCCATGATGTTAAGGCAGAGTTTCAGAGAGTTAAGACATATAAGAGCATGGGGCCTGATTCTATTACAGGAAGATTGCTAAAGCACTGTTCAGAACAGCTTTGTGATGTGTTCTGTAAAATATTTAGGATATCTCTGGAGCAGTGAAGGTGCTAAATGACCTTAGACCAGTGGCATTGACTTCACTGGTCATGAAGTAATTTGAAAGGCTGGTCAAAAGGGAACTGATAACTATGGTGGAGGAGGCTTTAGACCCCATGCAGTTTGCATATAGGGCAGGGATGGGGGTAGAAGATGCCTAACTTTCTGTATAAGCACCTGGAAGGTCCTGGCACTCATGCCAGACTTTTATTTATGGATTTTTCATCAGCTTTTAATACTATTCAACCACATATTTTAGCTTGGAAACTGCATACCTATTTTAATTTTGATGTAAATTTTGTCGGCTGGATTGCAGATTTTTTAACATGTAGATCTCAGAGGGTTAGGGTTAATGACTTTCAGAACAGCGTTCCTCTTCCACTGGCTCTCCTCAGGGCTGTGTCCTGTCCGCGTTGCTGTACATTCTTTACACCAATGACTGTAGAAGCCAGCATGAGAACAGGCCCATTCTGAAGTTTGCTGATGATACGGTCATCATTAGCCTGCTCCGTAAAGATGAATCTGAGCATGGGCCAGTTGTGGATGAGTTTGTCCAATGGTGTGATGAGTCCTTTCTCCAATTAAACTCCACAAAAACCAAGGATATGGTCATTGATTTTAGGAAAGTATTCCTCCCACCATCTAAGACTTTCATTAAGGGAACTGAAATTGAGTTTGTTGAAAAGTACAAGTATCTGGGAACTGTCATTGATAAAAACCTGAAGTTTGATGTGAATAGTGATGCAGTCTGTAAGAAGGGACAGCAACGTTTGTACTTCCTTAGAAGTTAAACACTTAATGTAGATAGGAAAATTATGTCCTTATTTTATAAATCCTTTATTGAATCAGTTCTTATGTTTGCCATGATTGCTTGGTACGGTAACCTTAATATCAGAGACAAAAACCACCTAAGCCATATTGTAAAGGTGGCTGGTAAGGTGTTTTCACAGTCCCCCTTGATGGTTATCTTTGACCAGCAAGTTCTTCGCAAGGCCCGGTCTATATCTATAAACCACCCCCTTCACTCTTTGTAGTAGTAGTTGTAGAGTTTGTAATACTCCCATCAGGTCACAGATTTAGAGTACCTCGGTTTAAGACCAGTAGGGGTAAAAACTCCTTTGTCCCATGTGCAATAACTCAGCTTAATTTGCACATGTAATGTAGTACTTGTTTTGTTTTTAGAGATTGTTCCAGTGGTGATACATTCTGTTGTGTGTATTACACAGGAAATCTTTTTTTGTACTCATGTCTAGTATTGTTGCCTCTATTTATATGTGGCTTTAATGTGTTTCTTTTTATCTTTCACTTCTAACTGCATATCAAGTTTCCCATTTGGGATAATAAAGTGACTTAACTGAACTGAACTGAACATAATTGAATTATATGTTAGAGATTTGGCCTCTAAAGATTAGAGGGGTCTGCAGTATATCTTCCAGGTCAGAGTGCTCAGGCAATTAAGAAAATTATGAGATGTGTGTTTAAATGAAATGACGAACCTGAAGATATCTGAAAAAAATGGATTTAGTGATGTTGAATTTACTGACCAAGTCAATGAAACTGAGAAAGATGTTATTTAGGAAAAAATCTTTACATGTAGAAAGGCCCATACTGTCCCACTGTTTGAAAGTATCGTCAATTTTAGCAGCCGTAAAAAGATGATTATTACGCTGTATGCTCATTCTAAAACCACAAAGGGCGGAAAATATGGTCTAGGATATACTTTGCTTGGATTCCTTGGATTCCCAGGCCCATTCCAACGATCTATGTAAGTAATCTTTGACTTTTATTGTTTTTATTGTTATTCGTCGAGATATGCTTACGTGATCAGACTCTTTTTAGATTTGAGCCATCTTCTGTGTCTTTGACTATAGCCTAACTGAAATGTCATTGAATATAAGCCCCAAATGAAGAAGAAGAAGAAGCTTATAAAGCCACAAGAGGCCCTATCAGGACCCATTGGCCAATCAGAAAATAGCATCTCTTTATATATATATATATATATATATATATAAAAGAGAGAGAGAGAGAGCAAGAGAGAATAATGGTTTCTTTAAAGCACTTTCAGTGCCCAGAAAAGTCCTATATAATTCCAACCCATTATTTTATGTTTATAATCTGTCCTCTTCCTTGTTTATTTTTTCCTATGTTGTCATGAACTTAAATTTTTTCTATTATGCAGTCCACAATTGACATCCTGGTGAGATTTTAGGGTTTTCCAGATTTTTTATCCAGAAAAAAATCCTTTGAACGATCAGGTGATCAGGTGCTGGATCAATCAAGATGATTCGACTGTTACTGTTGTTACTGTACTGTAGGCTACTTAAGTTGAATTTTTAATTGAACTTTTACATTTTTGTATTTCATTTGATGTTGCTTTGTCAGTCAACTCTACATTTTTTCCTCCACTACATGTATTTGACTTTAGTTTCTAGATCAAGATTTGATACAAAGGGTAATGTGACAAGCTTTTAAAATGCAACACATAGGTAAAGTTTAAACCAGTCAGGAAGACACGGACCTGCATAGTCGATAGTACTACTCATACAACTACAACTAATCATAATAATTTAATCATTGTTATTCTGATTTTTATTAATAATAGTGATCAATAGCATTGGATAGACAAACGATTATGGCTTCTCACATTAGGCAACTCTGCTCACACTTTGAGAAACGTGAAAAGTTGTATTAAAAATAAACACTCCACAGATCACTCAAGGGTCCCAAGAACAGACCAGATCACAGAGGAGGTGGTCCGGACCAGTCATTTTAGGGCCCTTTGTGCCAGTAAGATGCTGGTAATGACCACTTTGCCACTGGTCGCAACCAGTGTCCCTAGCGCCCCTAGTGGTTGTGACCACTGGTCCGTGCCAGAGACCAGCTGGTCCTGACCACACGGATCTCCATTATCAATAATAATAACAATAATAATCATAATATATATGATATAGTGTATTTTATAGACAAAAGATTGTGATCTCTGACATTTATCCAGCTAACAGTGCTGCCAAAACGACAGGAAGGGTTTGACAATACTAAAGCCGCTTCACAGACCACACGGACCACAGGGAAGACCACTGAGGAGCTGGTCGCGACCAGTGTCTCTAGCGCCCCTAGTGGTTGTGACCACTGGTCCCTGCCAGAGACCACTGGTCCCAGGACAGACCACAGAATCGGCTACAACCCCCTCACTTATCCGTCCACACCGGTTCAACGAGCTATGCTCAGCGGTGTAGTCTACGTGATACGCAGGTATACCTGAGGTTGTACCCACTAAGAGAGCTCCAGGATTTCCATGTACCCTCTTAAAAATGCCCAATGACACGCTACAACATACTTTTCATTATGTTTTTAATATATTTTGAATTGTCGTCTGTTATTTTCTTCTTCTCATCTAGGCTAAATAAAGGTATTTCCACCGTAAATTGGTGCATAAAATTGTATCCGAATACAGGAAATGAAGTCGTTGATGCTCCCAGACCCCCCACAATGATATGCCCCCCACCCCAAAGGCAGATTAGGGCCTATATACTGCATAGTATACTCACTACAATACTTCAAACTGTTTCCCCATGATGATAACATAACTTCAGACCCTCTACATTACTGCTGTAGTGTAGCTATTGTGGCATTCTAGTACACCATTAATGTTGCTCGGGAAAGGGAAGTTTGGGGTCCCCTGCTGGAGCTGCTCCCCCCGCAACCCGATACCGGATAAGCGGACGAAGATGGACACCATCAACCTCCACAGTTTATGTAGACATGTTTGCTGTATAAATGATAGCACATAAATGTGTCATCAAATATAAATCTATGCAAATTATTTTTGAAGATGTCTTTTTTTTTTTTTTGTTAGTGTTTCCAAGAAATGTGTGAAATGCAAAGAGGCGCCTGCAGCTGTGGTCATCAGAGCAGGAGATACGTTCTGCAGGTAAGACTGTCGTACTGCTATCTACTGGACAGCTCAGGGCAGTCATTGAATGGGGCTAGATGCATAAAACTGTTTAGATTAAGACCCATTAAAGCTATAGTGTGTAGTTTCTGTCACTCCCATAAGGAACTCTAAGTAATGACAGCACGTTCACATGATACAAGTCGCCCCCCCTATACATACACCTTTTTTTAGCCAGCTTCATAAAGTCTCACTCACACATGGTTCTGTTTTATAAATTAAGAGTCAATAAAAAAGTTAATTTGTGTATGAGAGGAGAAGCTCAGCAGCAGAGTGGTGAATGTGAAGAGCAGATCAGAAAACACAATCTTCTCAAATTTCTTTGTTTATTCTGTTATTATAAAAGAGGATAAATCAATCTACCTATCTCTAAATAAGCCTGTTGCAGCTGAGGTACAGTGCTCAGCATAAGTGAATACACCCATGCTAAAGTTGACTAAAAAGAGGAATAAAAACTCATCTTTATGCCTTAATTGAAAATATTTGTAAAAATCCAACCTTTAAGGACACCAATTTTCTTTGTGAATGAATAATGTATCGTAAATAAATAAATGTTGGCATGGGGTACTTTCCATAAAATCATCTCTCAATGCAAATCAAACCAGCTATTAGGCTAACTGAAATAAAACCATGCCAATCTCTAGGTATGGTGAAGGCTATGTGATGATGTGGGGGGGCTATTTTAATTCCAGAGGCCAAGGGAACTTTATCAGGATGCATAGTATCCTGGATCCATGAAATAACTGGCCTTTAAAAATAAAAATCTGCCTTTCTCTATGGGACTTTAACATAGGGGTGTACTTACTTATGCCCCCTGTATTTTAAGGAAGAACATTTATTTATTTATGATACATTATTCACAAAGAAAATTGGTGTCCTTAAAGGTTGGATTTTTCCTCATTTTTTTAAATTAAGGCATTTAGATCAATTTCCAAAAGATGATTTTTTTATTGCTCTTTTTAGTCAACTTAAGCATGGGTGTATTGACTTATGCTGAGCACTGTAAATAAAGGCCAGTATTTAGAACGTACAGCCCTGACAGAATCTGAATTTCTTGTTGTGACCAGGCCATGTATCCAGCCTGTCCCATATCTGATTTTCAAAGGTCTTCTTGTTTGTATTGTTAGAGCTGGAGTTGTGGCTAGAAGAAATGAGTTCACAATGCAAATAAATAAGTTGCATTTTACTGACTGCTCAAATCCTTTCTCTGTCTGTGTTAGGGGCTGTTTCAAGGAATACTTCATTCATAAGTTCAGAGCCATGCTGGGCAAAAACAGGGTGATTTTCCCTGGAGAGAAGGTAATCTGTGGGCTTTATTTGTACACTTTATTTTCTAAATAAAAAAATTGTGTTTTCTTCGGACACCGCATGACACAATATACTGCAATTCATTTTCTTCATTTATTATGCACACAGAATATTTAAAATGAACTAAAAGGTCTTCTCTGGTTCTAGGTGCTGCTGGCTGTATCTGGAGGTCCTTCTTCCTGCTCAATGCTCAGTCAAGTCCAAGAGGTTTACCTGTTTAAATTTAAATGATGTAAAAAACAAATGGCTGTGATTGGTTGTGACTGATGTGAATGATAATTCAATCAGTGGGGATATGACTTCTGTGTCCTGCATGAACTAACGCAATGCTTAATCTAATTTTTAAGAATGGGAAATAAGTTGAATAAGCGTTGGTTAGTTAGTAAGCTTTTGGTTGTCTGTTCTATCAGATGGTCAACGGAATAGCATGTTATGGTACGTGCAGCCACAATCAGTATGTTTACATGCACACCAATATTCCACTATTATTCCGAATATGACAATATTCCGAATTTGATACAGGTCATGTAAACAGCATATTCTGGTTGGATATTCCGAATAAGGCCTTTTTCCAAATATAGCACTTTCAGATTAAGACGTGGGATATTTCAGTATTATTCGCGTTTTAAAGGTCTTCTTTGGACATGTAAACAGTGCATTTGGAATATGCGTCTCAATCGGGGTTTTCACCCGCAGGGTTATGGTCCGCTCTGTGCGTTGCTATGGTTGCTGTACACAAACTAACGAGCCAGCAGTTTGCAGGGCTGCAGACCCGATAAGAAGGAGAAACATAGCTACTTTTAAACATGATCAAAGGTTTTTGGATATGAGCACACATCACTATGCCGACCTTTTCAAGAAGCTGGTTGAAGGAATGAAAGAGAGACGCTGTGTTCACACGCTCCAACAAGTCCTCCACTGGTAAACTTTGAAAATATTGTATTTTGCACGGCTACCTGTAAACAAAAAAGTGGAATATTCACTTTCATTAGCCATGGAAACAGCTTAGTTGGAATATTGTCTTTTTCAGAGTTAGGGCAAGATGTGGAATATTATGTGCATGTTAACATACTGGCTGAGGTCTGAGACAAGCATGTTATAAAACATCAGTGGATGTCAGCAGGAAAATATCGTTCAGTACTAAAATTTCAGCATGGAGCACAACCGCCAGTGACCTACTGTATGTGGATAAATGAAGGATTTTCACTAATTAACTAATAACTACCAAAGTTCCCTGAACATTTAATGATGTAACAGATGGTGAAATGCTACTTATAATTCCACTATATATTCCTTATCCATAGAGATTCTGTGTGACCATATAGGTCCATTATAATCATGTTTCCTTGTCTTTGTTTTTAAATATTAATGCAGCTGCAAACCTTTTCTTCCTCCCAGGGTTTGAGTCAGAATGCTCACAAGAAGTTGAGATTCTTACCCGGCATTGTCTTCATTGATGGTAAATGAAGTTGGGAATCTAATCATTTTCATATACACTATGTCAGGAGGACTTTTTTTGTGATTAACAATATTTTTTTTTTTTTATTTAAGTTTAAAATGATGACACCATAAACCCATCATGCTGATGACACCATAAACCCATCATGCAAATGTCCGGAGGACTTTTTTTTTTTTTGAAATGATTCTTGGCCAAAGCGTTTGACACTGTGTGTGTGTGTGTGTGTGTGTGTGTGTGTGTGTGTGTGTGTGTGTGTGTGTGTGTGTGTGTGTGTGTGTGTGTGTTCCCAGAGGGGGGTGCCGTAGGTCAGTCTGTGGAGGAGAGACAGAGGACTCTGGCTGAGCTGCAGGCTGTGTTCAAAGCTACTGGTTTCCCCTTCCACATGGTGCCTCTGGAACAGGTCAGGAACGCTCTGCTGAACCTCAGCAGTCTGTTACAACGCCTAAAATGACTAAAGTCTAAAACTCTGTCAAACATGCATTTTGTTTCCCAATATTTGACTACAGTTTTACCTGTGAGTAGGGTTGGGTATCGTTTGGGTTTTTTCCTATACCGGTGCTAAAATGATACTTTTAAAACGGCACCGGTGCCTGAACCGAAATATATATAATATATTTATAATTTATATAATATAAAATATAAAAAGGAGCACAAAATGACAGTTGGCGATATTAAAGAACGGCTTGTTTATTGCTAAGGCCATATGGTCAAAATTAAATGATTGATTAATAATGTAATAACAATAACTATAACAATGAGTTATTTCACCAGGAAATTGCTGGTAAACAACAAAAACAAGGACCAGATGGGAAAAGGGTATTTTACAATAACTTTGAATGCACCACAAGGCTGGCGAGTTTCAAGTGAACGCACCGTCTGTGTCGGTTTTTCCGACAACGGCAGCTGCAGTCAGACCGTTACGTCCCGGTGTTGGAATCCTTTACAGGGAAATACAGTCACAATGTACACCGTTTAACGTTAGCTGTCAGCATTTTAACCATTGGCTTTAATCCAGCTACCAGTTAACGTAACGTAGAGTCCCGTGCAGCGATGCTTCTGGAAAAAAAAAAAATAAATAAAAAAAAGTCAGGCACCGAAATGAGGCACCCTACCTGTCAGTCTATGTGTCTTTATGAGGTTGGACCTGTAAAGGTCTGAAATGAGTGCTGTCAAACTGACAAAAAGACTACATCAGATCAAATGTAGTCTATATCCTCGACGTTCCACTTCCGGAATTGCCCACGGTGCCTCAGGAAATTCCCCCGGATGCATTTATTTTCGCCAATATCCGTCCCCTTCCTCTTTCTTTGTGTTGGCGTTCTAACCTCTGGTGGATTTGTGAGGACTATGGTTAACTGCTCCTCAGATCTCTGCAGGGTAAATCCAGACAGCTAGCTAGACTATCTGTCCAATCTGAGTTTTCTGTTGCACGACTAAAACTACTTTTGAACGTCCACATGTTCCACCAAAACAAGTTCCTTCCTGAGACTATTTAGCAGAGGCTTAGCACCGCCCGTGACGATTGTGATTGGTTTAAAGAAATGCCAATAAACCAGAGCATGTTTTTCATGCATGCTATGTGGACTAGCCAGCCCCTCGTCCGCAGCACTTGTGGAGGAGGGTCTAGATCAAATGGGATATTGAATGTGTCCTCCGTCCGCTCTTTAGGTTCTGGAACTTCCCAGTTCAGTGTTGGTGACCGCCCCGGCACTTTCAGAGCGACCAGCCGGCGCCTACAAAGCAGCCGTCGATCGTTTCATTCAGAGCGACAGCAGAAGCAGTGTGCCGCCACGGCAACAGGAGGAAACCTCACTACCTCGTGTTCAGGAGTCCCACAGACAGTTACTGCAGCAGCTGATTGGCTCTGCTAAGACACTGACCGCCAGAGAAGACCTGCTAAACACATTAAGGTTAGACCAACACTACCTGCTGACTCCCACCTGTCTTGATGGTGCTTCTGTATTTAATGGTGTGTTCTTCCCACGGGAATTCTATTTGCTCCAAATGGTCAGTGTGGCTTAAAGCAAACTAAACTTGCAATGACTTAGGGCTGGGCGATAAGGAGAAAATCAAATATCACAATATTTTTGACCAAATACCTCGATATTGATATTGTAGGGTTGACAATTATTGCTTTCCCAAAAATATTTACACAATACTATTTTTGATAAATAATCATCAGTAATGTGGATATAATGACTAAGTGGGAGCTACTACAAAGTGCTACTTTTGTAATGTATTTGTGTGTTTTATTGTATTTTATTGTATCATATTGTATTGTATTGTATTGTGTTCTGTAGTATTAATAAACTGCCCAGGGACGACAGATGAAAATGAGCTCATTAGCTACCTCTGGCACATTTACATTAAAGTGGAAACTGAAATGTAGATTATTGTGCACCGTCCCTGGTAAATATAAAAAAAAAAAAAAAATACAATCGGGAGGCCCAGAGAGAACATTCACTGGGGTGCAGAGAAAATATTGTATCATTTGCCTTGCCAATGACAATCATGATGTTGATTAAAACACCAAATGATGTTGGAAAAAAGTCTGTATTTTTGTGTGTGTTCTCCTCAAAGGCAGCATCTGCTGGTGCACACAGCTCGGACTGAAGGCTACAGTAAACTGATGCTGGGAGACAACTGCACCAGACTGGCTGTAAAACTGCTCACCAGCATATCACTGGGCAGAGGCGCACAGCTGGCTCAGGACACGGTGCGTACAGTATGTGTGCAGATGATAGGCAGCGAGGGATTTACTGGGACGTCCCGTTCAGCCTACAGTGTTGTTTCCCTTTCTTGTTTTAGATATTAGATGTGATGTCTGACTTAAACCAATAATGTTAATTACGTATACAGATCCATTCTCCATCATAATAACAATGCTCCAAGGTCCAAACGCGCCTGGCTTTTAAAGGGAATGGGAGATGATCTCTGATTGGTTGATTGCATGTTACGCCCAAAACACACCTCTGATTAATGAAGACACTAAGTACAACACTTTTGAACCATGCGCCTGGCGCACGGACCCTTTTTTCTGCCGTCAAACTAGCAAAAGTGGATTTGGAAACGCACCTGCGCCAGGCGCTTCACGCCGTGCGCTCAGATCGTTAAAATAGGGCCCTCTACTGTATGTCATTCAAGCATGTTAAAATCATGAAGGAATGTCATTTATTACTCAGACTCAGCAATGTACACAATAGATAATGTCCTAGCATAAAATGTTAAATATAATCTGAAACCTATGCATATAGCACAGTTAAAAACCGAGCAGCAGTTAAAAGAATAGTGCATCAGTGCAAGTTCAGAGGACAGACTTAAGTCTGTGAGTTCATAAGCCTCCCAGCCTCTGGGAAGAAGCTGTACTTTAGCCTCTTTAACCTTTTGCCTGAGGTGAGGGGTGTGAACAGTTTGTGTGCCGGATGGGTGGGATCCTTCATGATATTAGTGTATTTGTGTGTGTGTGTTTGTGCTAACAGGGTTTCTCAGACTCCAGATATGGTGACACAATATTAGTGAGGCCAATGAGGGACTACTCAGCTAAAGAGATAGCCTACTACAACCGTATGTTCAGCGTGCCCTCTGTTTTCCTACCAAGCCTGGACACAAAGGTAAGATCTGACTGTAACTGCCGGCCTGCACGCTGCTGGGCCAACCACACAGTGATGTCACAGTGGAACGCAGTTGGGAAAAGGAAAGAATTTGCCAATTGTCAGTGTGTAAAGGCTGATTTATGTGTTACCATCATTACTGTGATTGGATGTAAAACTTCCTGCTTCAAATGCAGCCAATTACTTGACTCATTTCTGGTTTGAAATGTGTTACTGTTAACCCCCATTCACTGCCCCCCCCCCCAACATACTCTTAAAGTAAATGTAGGTGCAAGGAGAAGAAGCTCTAGCTGTCTGGGAGATGTCATAACATAACATTTTATGTATTACATAAGTAGAGACTGTTGGTATTGATTATTACTACGAAGGAAAAAAACATTTAGTATTGACTGATCTGATAAGAACCTCCTCAACAACTTAATATTGGTCCTCATCAGCAGTAACTTAACACGACTCCTATAAGCGGACATGAAATGTAAAATAAAGCAGATATATTATAGAAACTAAACTTCAAACCGCAGAGCTTCAGTTAGAAACTGCAAATGTACTGAGAGCTGAACACACAGACTTTTAAAAAGTCTTTCTCTGCTGCACAGATCCCGGCGACAGCCAGTAGACATCTTTATGTTGGAACACAGGCAGGCTGCGGGCAGCGCCTTTTCATTAGTCATCACACGTTGCTAATGTGTGATTTATGTAACTGACGGGGAAGTGAGATCCGATCACAAGTGGTCACTCTGCCAGGTGGAAATGGGGACTTCCGCTTGTTATCAGATCACTCAGGACAGATGTTAAAGCCAGGTCAAAAAAGCCCCTGTGTCTACTGGTTTATTAAAACAATTTTCTCTGCAGATGAGCTGAAGATTGAGATAATACATTTATTATAGTGATCTGTGCATTTTTCTCCCAGTGGGCACCATGTTTTTGTAACTGTACAGAAATAAATACTGTATGTCTCTGGTATTGCACGATATGAATGAAGTCTACTGTGATTCCATACGGTTGCTTTCAGTGTGCATTTGTGTCTGTCCCACAGACAACAGACAAGTCCAGCATCCAGCGTCTGACCGAGAGCTTTGTCACCAAGCTGCAGGCAGACTTCCCCTCTACAGTCAGCACCATCTACAGGTCAGCAGGAAACCACAAACATCATGGACATAAGCATGTGTTCTTTAAATGCTTTTTTCCTAATTATTAGCAAGATACCATCAATCTAGAATTTGCCACACACAAATCCACCATAAAGTAATTAAAAAGCTGCTGTCTGTGCGCTGTAGGACCAGTGAGAAGCTACAGACAGCATGTAGGAGCACCTCCGCAGCTGACCACTGTGACAGATGTCTGCTCTGCATGTGCGCCTTGGACACTCCTGTTGGTAAGTGTTACCAGAAATTAGGGACAAATCCGGCGCAAAATGAACCTAGGGGTTAACAACACATGGGTACCGAGTCGACCATTCTCTGGGACATGTTTTCATGCTAATCGAATGGGACCAGTTTTAGTGCAAACCGCGTGTGTATGTGCAGTGGTATGTAAATACCCTGCCTACAACGCTTTTTTCATTTGGATATCCTCCAAGGCAGAGAGATCAATGCTTAGCATTCACAAGGAAGTAAAATAAAGATAATACAGCCATGTCATCACAGAAAATACTGAACTTGGATCAGACCTCTACAGATAATTCGCTCAACCTCACAGTATTGGTCATTATTGGTCACCTAACAGGATGCAATATATGCATCCAATAAAATAATGAGTAACGATACCTAAGACGCATGGATCGCTAATGTACAGAAAGTAAAACTAATACAGAGAAAACACATCACAGCATTTTTCAAAATCAAAAGCAGGACCGGCGATTCCCACAATATTTCTTTCTTTCTTTATCCCCATCTACTCGTGGACGTCCAGAGAAAACTAACCACAAAGCACTGACGACCCATTGTAGCCTACCGGCTGGTAGCTTACTGCTACAGACACACGTTAGCTTACCATTAGCCATCAGCTGCACTTTTCCAGATACCATTGCCACTGCCAGAGTCTGCGCTGACTGGAAAAAAAAGAAACCGAACTGTAAAATCCTCCTGCTGGTGTGATCGTCTATATCAACGACATTTCATTTCAGGGATTGTTCAGGTTCCTCTGGATGCCCCTCATTTTGGTCGGATGTCCGTCCCCTTCCTCTCTCTTTGTGTTGCCGTTCTAACGCCAACACAAAGAGAGATTGCTCCTCAGATCTTTGCAGGGTAAATCCAGACAGCTAGCTAGACTATCTGTCCAATCTGAGTTTTCTGTTGCACGACTAAAACTACTTTTGAATGTACACGTTCCACCAAAACATGTTCCTTCCTGAGACTAATTAGCAGAGGCACCGTGGCTCCGTCCGGCACTTAGCGCCACCCAGGACAATTGTGATTGGTTTAAAGAAATGCCAATAAACCAGAGCACGTTTTCTCCCATCCTGGAATGCTGTGTGGACTAGCCAGCCCCTCCTCCGCAGCGCTGTGGAGGAAGGTCTGGCAATGCGAGGCTACCGGTGTGACTTATGTAAACAAACACCTACTGTAAAGCCGTTAGGCTCCGACTGGACTTCATGGTTCGTTCAGGTGCACCTCATTAAACGTATGGTGCATTCAAGTGCGCCTTGTTAACTCTGAGAAACCTACGTGTTGTAAAGTGGCCTTCTGCCATCTATAGGCTCTTATTGTGGCATTGCCATCACTGCTGGATATCTTTTGTATTTTTTTTATTGAATTGAATTGTGACATGTAAATGGAAAGTAAGGTCAAATTGTGGATTTGGAGAATCTTAACTCCCCTACTTCACAGTATATAATCGTTCTGTTAAATAGTCAGTAGGCACTGAACACCTACAGACGTAAATAGCACGAGAAAGAATACCTAATAATTTAGTCTTTCCTTCCTCTCTGCCTTTGTCTCCCTCTTTCTTTCAGAGAAGGCTTCAGCCTTCAAGGCCACACTGATCTCAGAGCAGCTCTCCCAGACTAAATCTCCAGGAGCTAACAGTGCTGAGGTCCAAAGACAAAACCCAGGTACAGGAGTATACTGTCAGTCAACGAATACATGTCCCCTCCAGTCATGCCTTGGGAGATTTTTTGTAGCCATTGTGTCTCTGTGGTATTGTCTGGAGTCCTTTTTCCAACAGGATATGGAGAAAGTCCAGAAATATGACTAAGACAGTTTAGCACTTAAGCTTCTTTAGAGTCAGTTATAAAATGTGATATGAATTAGATACTTGTGCTGTATTTCAGTGCTGTATATAAGCAGCTAAAACATTGGTACAGTGGGGGAAATAAGTATTTGACCCCTTGCTGATTTTGCAGGTTTGCCCACTTACAAAGAATGCAAAAATCTACAATTTTAATCATATGTACATTCTAACAGTGAAAGACAGAATCCCAAAGAAAATTCCAGAAAATCACATCATATGAATTTATTAAAATTGATAACCATCTGATGAGGAAAAACAAGTATTTGACCCCCTGGACAAACAGCATGTTAATATTTTGTAGAAAAGCCATTATTGGCCAGCACAGATGTCAAATGGTTTTTATAGTTGGTGACAAGGTTTGTGCACATTTCGGCAGGGATGTTGGCCCACTCCTCCCTGCAGACTGCCTCCAAATCATTCAGGTTCCGAGGGTGTCGCCTGGCAACTCGAATTTTAAGCTCCCTCCAAAGATTTTCAATTGGATTCAGGTCTGGAGATTGGCTAGGCCACTCCAGAACCTTGATGTGCTTCTTCTTCAGCCACTCTTTTGTTGCTTTGGCGGTGTGCTTAGGGTCGTTGTTGTGCTGAAACACCCATCCTCGACCCATCTTCAGCTCTCTCACTGAGGGAAGGAGATGTCGGTCCAGAATTCCACGATACATGGCCCCGTCCATCCTCCCCTCAATACGATGGAGTTGTCCCGTCCCCTTGGCTGAAAAGCACCCCCAAAGCATGATGTTGCCACCACCATGCTTGACGGTGGGGATGGTGTTCTTTGGGTTGTACTCGGTGTTCTTTGCCCTCCAAACACGACGAGTTGAGTTGAGGCCAAAAAGTTCTATTTTGGTCTCATCTGACCATCACACCTTCTTCCAGGCCTCTTCTGAGTTGTCCAGGTGGTGAATGGCGAACTTCATGCGGGCCTGTACATGTTTCTTCTTGAGCAGGGGGACCTTGCGTGCGCTGCAGGATTTCAATCCATGACGGCGTGTGTGTTACCAACCGTTTCTTTTGTAACTGTGGTCCCAGCTGCCTTCAGTTGATTCATCAGTTCCCCTTGTGGTTTTGGGATGATTCCTCACCGTTCGCATGATCAGGGACACCCCACGAGGCAAGATCTTGTGTGGAGGCCCAGACCGAGGAGGTTGGCGGTGGTGTGGTGCTTCTTCCATTTCCTGATAACTGCACCGACAGTTGATCTTTTCTCTCCAAGTTGCTTTCCGATTCTCTTGTAGCCCATCCCAGCCTTGTGCAGATCAACAATCTTGTCCCTGATGTCCGTAGAAAGCTCTTTGGTCTTGCCCATGGTGGGGATGTTGGATGCTGGTTGTTTGGGTGTTGACAGGTGTCTTTTATACAGGTAACGAGGTGAGGCAGGTGTATTTGATGTAGATAATTGGTTCGGATTGGGGCTGTGTCTTAAAGAAAGACTAACTGGCTTGTAGGAGCCAGAATACTTCCTGTTTGTCCAGGGGGTCAAATACTTGTTTTTCCTCATCAGATGGTTATCAATTTTAATAAATTCATATGATGTGATTTTCTGGAATTTTCTTTGGGATTCTGTCTTTCACTGTTAGAATGTACATATGATTAAAATTGTAGATTTTTGCATTCTTTGTAAGTGGGCAAACCTGCAAAATCAGCAAGGGGTCAAATACTTATTTCCCCCACTGTATGTGGGCAGAAACCTTCTCAGGCTGAGGTCAGAGGAAAATGTACACCGGGCAGTGCAGTAAAAGTCCACAATTGACTTTCTTCTTATTATGCGATAATATATCAGTTTCCTGTGTTTTCATTAAAGCTCCAGTGGAACTAGAATCAACTGCTCCCTCAGGAGATTGCTGCTCCTCTGGTGGAGGGAATTGTGTAAAAGCAGCAAGTGGTGGAGGCTGCTGTTCGTCTGTCAAGTAAGTGTTGACAAATTTTATTCATCTAATCTAATCTAACATCGACACTTGCCATGCAAAGTGATGTTAACAAGCAAATTTCAAACACATCATTGTAAATAGGACTGGGAGCCTTGAGTGTGTGTCTTTATATGTGTTAAAATTGTTATCAGTGGGGTTGGGTACCTAAACTGGTTCCTAAACGACCGGTATCTACCAGACCAAATGACAACTGGATTTGGGTCCCTCGTTTCAGTGACATTTAAATGCCTGCGCTGCCCTCTGGTGCTCTGAAACAGACGCTAAAGACACATTGAGCCTAGCTTCGCTTTGAGACACCGTGGTCACTGTCGGACTTGTCGGAGAAACGACACTGATGGGACTTAATGGTGCGTTCAGTTGCACCTCGTAAGCTCATGGTGCATTCAAGTGCAACTCGAGAAACTCAAGCTGTTGTTGTAAAGTAACCTTCTGCCATCTAGTGTTTCTCCTTTTTGTTGTTTAACAGCAATTGACTGGTGAAATAAGTTATTGTTATTACATTTTAAATAAATGATACATTTGACCATATAGCCTTAGCGATAAACAAGCCGTTCTTTATTGTCGCCGCCTGCCGTTTTGTGCTCTTCTTTGTTTTGTTTTTAAGTATCTGTTCAGGCCCTTTTTAGGCACTGGAAACCGCTTTTAAATGGTTTTATCACCGATATCGGGGAAAAAACCCAAACGATACCCAACCCTAGTTAACAGTGTGACTGCACGCCAAAAAATGTGCTGTTGAAAGCAGAGGTCTTGACAATTTCCCTCTGCTATCACTGACAATGCTAACATTTTGGCATTGTCTAACATCAGGTTTAGCGGGTATCATTTTCACGATGGTCACCATCTTAGTTTAGCCTGTTTGCATGCTAACAGTCGGCAATTAGCAGTTAACACAAAGCACAGCTAATGTAGCAGGATCATGATCCCCTTCCGTTTGTGTCTTCTCTCTTTACGCCATTTAATTGTGTTGTTTTTTTTGGCTGTAATGTAAACAGGATGTAAATAATAAATGCTTCACGTTTTGTTATATTACAGGGTACCAGAGACGAGCGATCTGAAGAGTCTGTTGTGTTACAGCTGTAAGCTGACCATCAAAGACATGGTGAGTGAAACATAGCCCAATGATTTTCAAATACAATCTGAAGTTTGTCTTTGTTGTTACCCACCTAATTCAAAATCGAAATATATCCTGACCTTAAAGAGTAACTAACCCCAGAGTTTTGGCTGAAGTGCCTCTACCCTGGAACAATTCAAACAATACCTCATAAGTGATGATTGAGAGGGATTCTTTGTGCTCATATTCTGCTTTTTGGCGTTTTCCCTTTATTGTGTTATATATCTTTTTTTGTGCACGCTTTAGGTTTACAAAGTGAAAAATCCCAAAGGGACTTACCATCTCCAACAGAAAACACTGTTCACAAACTGCTCCAAACAGCTCTATTGTAGTCCAGCCTTTACTTCAGAGACCAACGTGGTCACTTTGGATCACATGTTATAATGCTCACCTAGCTGCTAGCATGGCACGCTCTCATACTCTGCTTCTGACTGGCTAGTAGTCCTTACCTAGGTACTGTCAGGGCACGCCCTCATACTCTGCTTCTGACTGGCTAGTAGTCCTTACCTAGGTACTGTCAGGGCACGCCCTCATACTCTGCTTCTGACTGGCTAGTAGTCCTTACCTAGGTACTGTCAGAGCACGCCCTCATACTCTGCTTCTGACTGGCTAGTAGTCCTTACCTAGGTACTGTCAGGGCACGCCCTCATACTCTGCTTCTGACTGGCTAGTAGTCCTTACCTAGCTACTGAGCATGTGCAACTCCCAACAAAGATGGAACAGAAGTGAGATGTCTCACTCTGTAGCTAAAACAGAGAGCTCAACACACAGGGTGAAAAGAGGAGCTGCAGCAATGTGCAGTACAACAAAAACATGGTGTTTTCTGAAAATTAAACCATGTAAACCTATTCTGATATAACCTCTAAATACAATTATGAACCTGAAAATGAGCATAATATGAACACTTTAAAGTCTATACATTGTTTTAAGTAAAATACTGCATATTATACCTTTTTTTTTATGTAGTTTTTGAAATTGGAAAAAAAACCCGCTTCGTCTTATAGTGTTGTCCCATGTTTGAAGCGAAATAAGAACATGCATGTGGGCATTTGATGTTTTCCTGGTACTGATGTTCTTCTTTGTCCTCGTGGCGTCTCTGTTGTCGTTCCAGTCGTCAGTGGAGCGTCTCCCGCAGTACATCCTGTCAGAGGCTCAGAGGAGGCAGAGGAGGTGAGAAGATTTGGTTCATTTAAAACATATTTCCATTGTTGATTCCATGTACAAGAAACGCCTTCATGAAATCATGAAACTGTGCTTTTCTCATTTTCTGAATGCATTTTTCAGACGTTCTAATGTCAGCCCAGTAGGAATACCTAGTATTGCGGCATATAAAACTTAAAAACTAATCCAAATGCCGCAGCAGGCTAAGACGTGGGTTTACACTGAAGACGCGTCACGCTGAACCATTGCACACGTCTTTATTACTTGTATTGATGCATTTCATAAGCCGTGCAAAGATACCTCAGACAGTGCAGTAATAGAAGATACCGACGGTGACGGTCAACAGAAAGTTTCTCCACGTGCTCACCCTGCAGGCATCATCCCAACACCTGGTCCAAAACCCGCACAAGTGAACGCACACACACACTAATACAGTCACCACACCCCCCGGTGACCCCCACAGTGATCAACGACGTTACTAAGCGCGTGCACATACAAAATAGCGCAAAAAAGGAGGAAAGATCATAAGACTAATCAAACCCAATGTATGGCTCCTACATTCCGACCCCAAATTATTTCATAGTAATAATTGACCACCATAAACTCTTGTTATGATTTGATACCATAAATAAAATTGAATTGAAATTGAATAATCACCTCGTGGGAGACAGAGATCAATCAAAATGCAAAGTGAACTTTTAGTCCTCTGAAAGTCATTTAATGTCAATATACATGTCCGATGTATCAAACGATCTTCACTGCCCCTCTGCTTCCTGCAGAAGGCAGACTTTAGTTATTGGCCGGTTCAGAAAACTGGTTTTAGTCCTAGACTCTGTGAGCCAAAGGAACTGTTGTACTGGAACAACCGAATTAACATTATAACATCAAGACAAAATGGATTTGTAGAAAATTGGAGCAGAAACCCAAATGATAGACTCTCAGGACTTAAGTGTTGTGTTCCGCAGGTCTCAGATGAGAGAGGAGATCAGTGAGTTCCTGCTGGATGATGAAGATGATGGCGACGAAGGCGATTAGAGGGAGAAGTAACGCTGATTGTTCAACTCCAGCAGTCCACTCTGAAAAAATGGACAACACAAAATGTACAACCTGCAGGGAGTGGAGGACTATGAAATATAAATGCTTAACAAATACAGTATATTATCAATTTTGTACAAAAGCAGTCATAATCTAAATGTGGTTATCCTGTGTGGGCTGCGTTTTCTTCTAACATGGCATAATTCATATGTACACTCACACACACGTGGTGGACTCAAACACCCAGCACGTGGACCATTGTTAGAGTTAACATCTCAGAAACTGAACATAATAAAGTATCTATTTTTACGGCTTTCTGTGCACAGTTTTCCGCATTCATTCATCGAAGGCTGGTATTAAAGAAATGTTTGAAGTATCAAGCATGGCCAATGGTGGTGCTTACAACTAAACCAAAAGTTGATGTCTTATGAACCAGATAACCGATCCCTTTGGCAGTGAGAAAATGGATTGATGTTATAATTAAAGCCATTAAAATGCATTCTTTCTGTGCTGTTGACGCATTAAAAACACAACGTACTAAGAAAGTGCTGATCCAACATGCCCAGGATGCATTGTGGGGGTATTGAACAGTAGATGAGTTATCCAATCCTGGCCACCAGTTCATTGTAAAACTGCTTTTAGTTCTAATGTTAACAGCCTGTAAAACTGAGGTTGCCCTGTGTGTTAGCCTATGTTCTGACAGCATCCAGGACCAGGACCAGGACCAGCCTCCACACGCTACACAGTGCATGTGCTGGTCATGAACGGGCCTTCAAACTAAAATAAATTTATTTTTCGAGAAGACGCTGACCTCTCCAGTTGCCTTTCCCTCAGCTCCGCAAAAGTTATGCTAAATTGTTTATTTTAAAAATATTAGTTTCGCTTTATTTTGTTGACATGAGACGATGATGGCATGTGGCTAGCAGTCCTTCACCAGGAACAGAAAATCAACTTGCCAGTCTCGTGCTAACTCTGCTAACCTCATGGCGACTCTTTTAGCGAGCGGACCAGTCAAGGTTGTAAACCCAGTGGAGAAGGGGAAAAAGATGAACCATTTGATTAGGAGTCCCTGATCAGGACGGGGACATCAACTCACCATGGCTCAGTAACACCAAGGGTAAAGTTCCACAGACTGATCTCATAAAGTGGCACATGTATGACACGCCAATTCGGATGCCATTTTGGCGTGTTATCAAGACGCCTAATCGCTTTTTAGCGTTTTTATCAACGCCATTGACCTACATTACGTGTTAATTTTCGCCATAGCGAGTAGTATGAAAGGACGTAAGTCTGCAGAGGGAGGATTTTTGGGGTTTTCGGATGGGTAAAACGCAGGACTTTCACCCAGAAGAGACAAGATGGCATTTTTTTTTTGTTCTTTTTAAGCCTTCCCCAGTGTTTCTTTCCTAAACCCAACCGTTTGTTTTCCTAAGCGTGTGACGTTTGTCACCGTCACGTTTTTGACGTTTTTTTGTGTTAATAAAGCCTTTCCCAATGTTCTTTTCCTAAACCCAACCTTTTTACACGCGTGACGTCGCGATAGTACGGCACGTTGTCGCGATAAAGACGCAACGTGGCGTGTACGTTTACATATTCGTGGATAGCTGAAAATGCGTACAGATAACACGCCATTTGGCTTTATAAAGCTGGCGTGTATGTTTACGCAAAGTCATGATGCCAAGTTGCGTTTCATTAAAAGTCAGAATAAAAAACTGTTGCAAAACCTTACACTTTAAGTCATTTTTCATTATTGATCCTTTCAACCACGACTTTAGCTTTATTGTTCCAAAAGGGAAAAAGCCAAGAGCAGCACACCGAGAAGACGTGGAAACCCAGTATTATTAACCACTGACAACGGCTGGTCGTCAAGTGCAATAATGCATTTGGCAAGAGCCTAGTTATATTTTTTTACAGCCAAAAATCTCCAAACGGCTGGAATTGCTCCTCTTCTGTCGCCTATACCTGCTTGACGGAGAAGTTATGGTCACGTTGCTATGAGGTGTATCGGGTATGGTAATATCCGAGTCATTTTGTGACTACAAGTACGAGTACATGCGCATGGCATCAGACCGATACGCGATTACCGTATAAGCAACAGGAAATTGCAGTCAGTGATCAACAAATTATGATGTGGCTTTTGGTTCCAACAGGCATGAAAACGGGTCAGGGGTGAGAAGGATATTACCCCTCTAGAGGGGTCCGGGAGCATGCTCCCCTGAAAGAAAATGTTAAATATTCCATATTTTAAAGCATCAATCTGATGTATTTTGAGATGCATTTTTTGCCAACCATTTGTTTGAACTACTTTCTCAACTAAAGCTGCCTGTATCTACCATAGGTATCTACATGCTCCAAGTTTGATAAACTTTGTTTGGCTCAAGGTCATTGTGCAAAGGACCCTAGGGTGAAATTACTCCAAACCATCACTTTAAGAAGAGATTAAGATTTTAGAAATGGTTAATGGAGCGCATATTTTGTGAAAACATGAATTGTGTTAACGATATGGCCTGAGCAGACCCATGTTGGGCTAACGGTGTTTAGAGTTTTGAAAATATGACTACAAATTGGACAAAAGGATGGAAGAGATTGTAAAAAAAAAAAAAAAAAAAAAAAAAAAAAAAGTCACAAAGCTGTAATTAAAGTGGTTCACGTGGAGGGAAAAAAATTAAAATGATCTTTTTACACCAATTTTTCCAAACCTATAGATGAAGATATTTGTACAACTTGTATTTTCTGACCCTATGTCTAGGAATTGATCGAGGCTACACATGTTTTATAAGTTCAGATACTCCAGCTTATGTCAAGCCTTAAATTTCAGGCACACAGAAAAATTACAAACATGAAGTATAAATTTTGGAGAATGACAGAAAGTGCCGTTTTATTGAAAAGATTGTTGAAAGACAAACGTTACTAAAGGTCTACAACAAGTATCACACATAAGTATTTACAAAATGAGAATTCACAATGGTATGTATGTATGTATGTATGTATGTAGTTCTGTGTTTTAGATTTTGTTGAGGCTGGCAGCAGGCAGGGTGGATTTGTCCAAGTCATCAAAGTAGGGGTGAGTCATGGCCTCGCGTGCAGAGATCCTCTTGGGGGGGTTGTAGGTCAACATTTTCTACAGCAGAGACACGAGACAGGGAAGAAAAGGAGACCGTGTCACTTAGGAAAGGTTATGTATATCATTAGGTTATGTATGCATCAATAAAAATAAATCACGAACGACAGTGGAACACACAGAAGCTTTCCAACATATTTATATTCCTTGGATTAAATGAGTTATTATACAACACTGGAGTTATTGGAAATGTTTGGACAATCAGCTGTGTCAGGAAGTCGATGACACGGCGCGGTGTTAAAAAAATAAAATAAAAATAAAATAAAAGCCTACAAGTGAAGGTTGGCCATAGTGGCTGAGGGTCGATTCATGGGGGGGAAAATTCCAGCAAATATTTAAAGTTACAACACGATTGAGCGAGCAAAGCAGCTTTGTGTTTGTGTGGCATTTGTTCATTTTGGCAAATCCTACATATATATAATATAAATATATACATAATATAAATAGAGTAGGATTGTAGCTTTAATTTTGTTTGTAACCATTGAATCACGAATAATTGATGCATCAATGAATAAATCACTGAAGTTCAGGTTATGCGTCTGCACGTGGTCCATAGGTTCTAACCGTCTCCCCCCCGCCCCATAACCATGACAACCATAACTGTTCAGACTAGAGCCCGACGGATAAAGGATTTTTACAGCTATATCAATACAAACATTTGGGGAATTAAAAATCCAATATATATTTATAAACTAACAATTTTCATTAACACT
Organism: Perca flavescens; assembly: GCF_004354835.1. Taxonomy (NCBI): domain Eukaryota; kingdom Metazoa; phylum Chordata; class Actinopteri; order Perciformes; family Percidae; genus Perca; species Perca flavescens. The sequence goes on from NC_041347.1 coordinate 6,941,501, forward strand.
TTACATTAACACATGATAATGCAGTCTAAAAATAAACTTTGTTTTATTGTCACAACAGAACAGAGGAACACCAAAAGATATTAAAGTTCTGATAAATAAAAAAGGTATAAACATAAAAACTTGATATGAAACTTAAAGTCCTTTGAACAAAAACACGAACAAAAAAACTCTGTGTAGCCAGCCATGTTGTAGAGCGCCCTCTGGTGGACTAACTATGCAACGCCCTACACTCACAACATGGTTGAAGGAGTTTCAGACAGACAGGCAGACAGGCATGGCATGTGTATGTCAGGCTCTAGTCGAGAAACAAGGCGAGGTGAGCGGAATATGAAATAGAGGGAGTGTGCCTGAGATTGAGACACCATGTCCACTTCTGAATGGTGAGTAATAGAAGTGTACCACTAACGTCAAGTATTGTTCTCCCAAAGAAACTAGGTTTATCTGTACTGACTTTAAATCGGACCGACCGGTCTGAAATAAAATAAAATAAATAAATAAATAAATAGATAGATAGATAGAACACCCTTGGGAGGACCACCAAGGAATAAGGAATAGATTCCTCCAGTGTCCCAAATTCACTTTTTATCTCACCAGCCAAGTTGGCGGGTAGATGAAAGTTTTTTTGTAACTTAGGCCTAAATAAGAAAACTTAAAGGTGGGGGCTGCAAGTCCAGCTGGTAGGGATGTTAATGATTAACTGTTTACCGACAACAGGAGTTAGATTAGCCTAATATCAGTTAAACCAATATTAATAAAAAAAATAAAGTTTAAAAAAAACGTCTTTTGCATGATAAAAATGTAAATGGGCTATTCAATCGATTTATTAACTACCAAACTTTCAACCAGCAAGTTGCGTTTTAAGCTCCTCTTTTGTTCTGCTTGCGGAGAGCTACGTGACACATGAGACTATACCGATGAGGACCGGCCGTCTGAGTACAGCAGGTAGACACTCAGTGGACAGCCTGCAGGTGGAGGCGCTGGAGACAGGCTGGGACATACACGCCACGGGCCGCCGTGGACAGGAGCCTCCCGGACGGGTGAACTGAGATTCCATTTCCTGCTCGTCGGTCAACGGTTAACATTTCATTTCATTGTGCTTTCTTTTGGAAGGCTGGCTGCCAAAAATGGCCACCTACAAGCTAATTAATTAGCCCGAGGTAAACGTTAGCTATCAGTGAGCAGAAGTGACGTGGTGGAAGGTGTCTGGTGTGTGCGCCAGTGTCTGCGTATCGGCCCGCCCACACGAAGCACCGACATGCAGAAAGCAGAGCAACAGAAGAAAGGAGCTGACTTAAAAGACTTAAAAACAACTATTTGGGTGCAAACATTTCCTCGCCACGCGGAGGATATTTACACCCCAAACGGAAAATGTAGCCGCATTTGGCGACTGGCGAGCGTTAACTTCGGACCCTGGATTCCTTTTATCTGGTTCTTGTCACGTAGAGGAATGATACATAATATACCAATAGTAATTGTGCTTAGCTTAAGATACTTCAGACTGGAGTTGTTAAATGGTTCGGCCCTAGTCCTTACCGCCAGCAGGTCCAGGCCGTTCTTATCCAGGTTTTTAACCATGGACGACAGGTTCCCAGACTTCCATTTAGGGAAGGTGTTTTTGTAGTCCGGTAGGCTCTCGACTTCAGGCCAAACGTCATTGTTTGGGGTTCCCAGAGTCCTGGAAAAACACAGAGACAGACAGAAGGATTCAAACAGGGAACTGCCGTTACACACCAGGTACTGCCCCAGGGGACCGACACCAATTTGGGGATTTTTTTTCAGAAAACACAGGGCTACCTGGAAATACTACTGGAAAGATTTTATTTTCTGTGGCTTTACTTAACTATGATCTTTTGTATCAACTACTATTTCACGTTTTAGTTAACATTCAGAGCAAGGCTGAATCGGTTTCAAATACCGCAGAAATCGCATTTTGAAAGAATGCGAATAGCTAATCGTGAAGGTAGCGATGAATGAAATGTGCAATATTTGGTTGAATGTTTGGTGTAGCATTTGGTTTAATATTTTTATTCCTCTTTTTATTATTATATTTACAATTTTTTTACAGAAATGTAAATGTGGTTTACTAGTTTTAAGTAAACGCAACATTTAGTCCCGTCTGCAGTGACCATAGTGCTAGTTTGTGTCTTTTAGCTCTTAGCTTTAGCGGCAGACTGTTTGAGATCTATGGTTGTACGTCCTGGTGTTGGACTCCTCTCCAGGGAAATCGAGCCACACTTTTACACCGTATAGCTGTCAGCATTATAACCCTGTTTTATCCAGCTACTAGCTAACGGTAGGCTAACATCAATGTTACTTGCTGCCAAGTAGGGCTGGGCGATATGGAGAAAATCAAATATGACGATATTTTTGACCAAATACCTCAATATCGATACCGCAACGATATTGTAGCGTTGACTATTGGTGCCATCACAAAATATTTACACAATGAGAGTTTAGATAAATAATTATCAGTAATGTGGATATAATGACTAAGTGGGTAAAGGCAAATAATAGAACAGTTACAGTCTGGTAAATATTTTGTGAAAGCACCAATAGTCAACACTACAATATCGTTGCGGTATCGATATCGAGGTATTTGGTCAAAAATATTGTGATATTTGATTTTCTCCGTATCGCCCAGCCCTAATCCATACGGATCAACTACGGTCCGTTGCACCACTAGGTGTTACATAGTGAATATTGAACTTTAGCTATACTTTCAAAAATAAAAATTGAGTTGTAATCGCAATATCTGGCAGAAAAATTGCAATTAGATTCCCCTGCATTTAGGTTTGCTTTGGTGTGTCTACCTGAAGATCCTAAAGAGCTGGTCTATCTCGGAGTCTCCATGGAACAAGGGCTTCTTAGTGGCAAGCTCCGCAAAGATGGTCCCAGTGCTCCAAACATCGACGGGGGTTGAGTATCGGGGTGAACCCAGAAGGACTTCTGGAGCCCGGTACCATAGAGTCACAACCTGGGAACACACACATGGGTCATTTTGGAGGCTCGTTGGCGGTTAATCAAAAAGGCTCTGCACACGGTTGACTCAGTGTTGGTGATGCTCATGCTCCACCTCTGACCACACGTATCCCCATGGCGTGTGAACGGATTCTCACCTCATGGGTGTAGACCCTGACAGGAACACCAAAGGCCCGAGCCAGGCCAAAGTCTGCCAGTTTGATAACTCCCTTGTTGTCGATCAAAAGGTTCTGGGGTTTCAGGTCCCTGTGGAGGACTCGACGACAGTGACAGAAGTAAATGCCCTCCAGGATCTGGTAAAGGTAGCTCTGAAAGGGAGTGGAGGGTGAGGGGAGGAGAATGGACGTGGAAAAGGACACGTTTAGTGAAGCTGAATGGGCAGAACAAGACCAATCCGTTTTAAACCCGACACCCCTTCAGAGCTTCTTTCATGACATCTCTCTTTTACTATAGGGGACTCTGTACTTTCTATTTTTGCTTTGAATTTGAATTCATTTTAAATCAGTAGGCCTATAGGTCTACTTCAAATGATATCAAGTTGTTCACAAAAAGTCAGGAGCAACCCTGAATATTACAGAAATTCACAATAACATCCACTCACAATTTCTTTGAACTTTACCATAAACAACCATCCATCCATCCGATAGTGGCCATTTCTAATACCAGAAGCAGCAGCAGCATATCTGCATTTTGAGCAGGGCTACTTAGACTTGTATTGCTTATTTCAAAATGTGATATAACAAAACAAGTGCCAAATGCCTTCTTTGGTCTTTACACATAGGATGCTATTGTCTTACTGTTTAAATTAGCAAGGGGCACATTTTGTGCATTTTTGGCAGCAAAGAAATATCATATAGGAGGTGGAATCATTAGACCATAAAAGCTTTAAAAAGGCCTCATATTTAGCTAATTTACGATTTAAAGTAGAACGTCTTGGTTCTACTGCAATACATTTTATTTAAAAACAGACTTGAGAAGCATTTCAGAATCAGAAAAGGATGTATTGCCCAGTAAGTAGGCTTGTTAAAGAGGCTCACTGCAGAGAGGAGGAAACTGGTCTTGTGTGAGGTTTTGGTCCTGATGGATTGCAGCCTCCTACCACAGTATTCATAAGGCCTGCACGATATTGGAAAAAACTGACATTGCGATATTTTTTTCCTGCGATATATATTGAGATATGAAAGAAAAGAAATCTAATTTTTACAAGATGACATAAACAGCTCTATTTGGAAATGATAAATCATTCTTGACTACTGAGGAGATTTTGTATGGAAGTGCATCTACATAGAAAATAAAAAAGGAAAAAAAGGTTTTCTAATGTGAACCAGTCTTTGTTGAATTTTAATGCTTTACAAACACCAAAACATGAGAGCGCTGGGAGTACTCTTCTGAAGTGATTTTGGAGAGGGACATTAGGTAGTTAAATACACTGGTTGACTGACATGACACCATTGTATTCATATAATACTATCATCATACAGGCTATGACAGTGAATGATAATAAAGCATGCATGTTGCTTCCTCTAATTTCCAGGTTGTGGTTGACTAGCGGGGCCTGCTTGGTTGTTTGATAAATTGATCAACATTGATTGTGATTGGTGGTTCTGGGTTCAGAGCCTGCGTGTCACACACTAGCAACAAACTGTGTATCCAAGATCACTTCAGTCAGTGTAAATGACGTTATATCAGACACAGACTGCTGTTGTAGATTAGGGTTACTGTTTCCAGCTTCGCGGCTCCGAACCCTAACGTTAGTTGGAACAGACGCCTTGTTTCTTTAGGCTAACTATATTAGCGTTAGCCTGGCCGGTAGCAGCTTTCTGCGGTGAAAAATGGCCGGGAGACGTCGTGATAACGTTGCATTAATCAGGTGATTTAGTTTGTCTTTGCAGCTTCACTACTCATGGAAAAGCATGTTCACCACTGTGTCAGAGGCAGCTGCCGCTTACGGGACTTTACTACACACTGGAGAGCCCGTAACAAACCCCGTCATTACTTCACACACACACGCTGCCCACATGGCTACCTGTCTTAAAGGGGAAGGCTCGGCTGGTAACAATCATGTAAAAGGACAACGGTGAACGTTTACTTTTCTATCAAGCAGCAAAAAAGTTAGCGTTAACATCGCACATCCTGCGATGTGACTATCGCGTATACGCACATCACGATGTAGACAATTAAACTAAATATCATGCAGCCCTAGTATATAGTAGTTTACTAAGTATAATTAGGATGACATTAGAATAGAAAATACTTTTTTACATTTTTGCGGGCAATAGGGCAGAAATTTGTTGTTGGTACTGGTGTGCAAAATTGGCTATTCTGAATGGTTAATTATTAAAATAATAAATGTCGAAAATTAACAGGAATTAAATAAAAAGTGTAAATTTATAAAAAAAAAAAAAAAAAAAAAAAAAGGTATAGTAAGCAATGTTAAGTTGTACACTGTCAAATTCAGTGAATCTCTCCTTACGGTCACCTAGCGCTCTATTTCTTTGTATTTTGTTCAGTCAGCAGAGATACTAACCAAAGTGGTTGCTATGGAAATGAGAGTCCATGAATCTGGGGGTCAGAGATTAGAGGGAGTATTTTGGCAGCAGAGATTAAATATCAACACGCTTCACGCAGCATCGCTTACTGCACCTTTAATGCTACAACCAAATGGTCAAAACTCAAAACAGAAACTACAATTCCAGTAGACATGAATAGAGTGGCTTCATGGTCACTGATACAGGTGTACGTTCAAAAGTAGTTTTAGTCGTGCAACAGAAAACTCCGATTGGACAGATAGTCTAGCTAGCTGTCTGGATTTACCCTGCAGAGATCTGAGGAGCAGTTAACCATAGCCCTCACAAATCCACCGGAGGTTAGAACGCCAACACAAAGAAATGGGAAACCGGACATCCGGGCGAAAAGAGCGTTATCCAGGCGGAATTCTCGGCAGCACCGGAACAAGCCTGGAAGTGGAACGTCCTCGATATAGACTAGCAAAACCCATATTTGAGTTACTATCAACCCGTTATCAGATATCAGGTCGGTGCACCCTTACTTGTAAATTATTTAATTGTATAATCCAATTCAAAACACTCAACTACAATATATAATAATACAATGGTCACACACAGACATAAGATCCCTAAGATGAACTGCTACAAGTTCATTAATCACAAACAGTTACCTTAACCAGCATAGGGTCCATGTACTGGCCAGAGGGGATGGAGTCCAAGTACTTCTTCAGGTCCATGGACAGGAACTCAAAGATGAGGTAGAGGCGAGACTCCTGCATCAGGACATCTAGGAGTCTGGCATACACACAAACACTGGGTGAGTCCATACTGTACGTGTACATGTTCTCATAGGCTGGGACTCCCACAATCCCAATTTGCTCACATACTCTATGGAAAGGGTTGGGATGGATATTTTTACTATAGGCAGTGGTCATGAATAAATGTCAAAAACATCAACTATTAAATACATTTAATCTTTTCACTGGTACTTGAAGCAAAATAGCATACTAGTGTTTTTAAACAGTACTATTTTTGGTGTTTGCTAACAGCGGATAGGATCTACTTGTAGTTAGTCAACACCTTGCTGACAAAAAATGTTTATTAAAGGATTCAGAAAGATAGCATTTATTTAGGCCTTTTTCACTGAATGGCAATATGTAATGCAGCATGGCGAGGGCTTCTTGTGATTTGTGGAGATCCAAAAGTGGCTGATGGTATGCAACTGTTGCTCTAGTGGCATGCTGATTCCAAGTTGTAGGCCACTGTTGTTATGTCTAAAGTGGTTTGACAGTGGAACATGAGTGATAGTGTTTATTAGTGCTCCAAGTCAGTAAAACAGCAGTGCCAGGTAGGCCTGCACGAGAAAAATCGCGATCTTAATTCACCCCCGCTCGCAATTACATTTTTAAATGACTTTTTGTCCTTCAATTAATTAATTGAAAGCATTTGACATTGACATGTTTTAATTATGTAAAGACATGTTGAGGAGTTCAGATAGAGCCTATATCAGGGCCATATTTAGTTCAATGTGTTATATGTCACCATTTTTGGTAGCCTACTGTACTTAAATGGTCAGTATGTACTTTATTCATTGAAGCCTCTATGTTTACAGGCTTGTGGTGTTGCACAATGTGCTATAGGTGCCACAAAAGAAAAATAAATAAATCGTGGCAGATAATCGTGATATCAATTCTAAGCCCCCTCCCCCAAAAATTTAAATAAAAACGTGATTCATATTTTTCCCCAAATCGTGCAGGCCTAGTGCCAGGGACATATCACTTTTAGAATCACATACACCACTAGAACAAGTGTTATAACATTAGATACGGTTGTCGTGGTTACGGCATTACAGACACACGCCTACTGCAGAGTCAGGCTTATTACAGCTGTCGCCCCCCCCATTCCTGCAAGTGAGTTACTGTATACCAAAAATGTTCAGTAGTCTGACTGTGATTCAATAACGAACGTGTGCCTGCCAAATGCACGTGAGCGGAGTTGAGGGTCAAGTATTTCCACTCCCCCTCACCGAGCTGTTCACACCCCCCCGCTGCATTGTAATTAGTATAAGATGATCGGCTACTGCCCTCCCTCCTGCCGCCAGTGCCTGGAGCTCCTTGTTCAGCCGCCCACAAAAAGGTCAGGCAGATAACGCCGGCGCTGTGGCCACTGGTAGCATGAAGGGAGGGTGGGCGCCTTCATCTGCATGCATCCTCATCCTCCTACTTGAGCGAGAGATGAGGAAACGCTTTATCTGCTCTGTGCTTGAATGCAGACCAATATTCCTGCAAAGTCTGCTTTTTAATGACAACACTGGAATAAAAAGATTTGACTGATTTTCTCCATATCGCCCAGCCATACTAAATACAGTCCTTCCACAAAAATGAGTTTTTTTGGGATTGTTGAGAGCAAAAATCTTTGATTACGCGGCACGTTTTCTTAAAAAATGCGATGGAATATGCAGGATATTTATGCAATTTTATGCGATGAAATTGCGGGAACTTGAAAAAAACTGTGGTTTGACAAACAAGAGAAAAAAAGTGATTCTAAGATATATGTGACTTTTTTGCAATGGAAATGCAGGGATTATGAATCCTGCAAGCCCCGCATATTTTGCGCGGAAATCGGCAATTTATGCAGCGAAAGTGCGGCGTATTTGAAAAAAATGCGGCCCCTGCATAAATATGCAGACTTTGGCTGATTATGCATTAAATTATGCGATCGCATAATCGCATTTTTCAGGAAGGACTGTATATATGCTATAAAACGATAGACTACTACAGGAATGAATGCATCCGAAAAGTTTATTCAGGAACTATTTAAAAACAGCTGGGATTAAAATATTTATTTTATGAAAGTAACTGCAGCAGTTTGAATGACTTTACAAAATGTGTGATAGATAGATAGATAGATAGATAGATAGATAGATATAGTAAAATCTCAGGACACTTTCCAGATAGAGTAGGTCTAGACCACACTAGAATTTACAGAGACCCAACAATTCTCACAAGAGCAACTGCACCTAGTGCGACAGCAGTGAGGAAGAACTTCTTAACAGGCAGAAACCTCGGAAGAAAACACGGCTCGAGGTGGGCAGCCACCTGCATGGAATTTCAGCCGCTTACAAACCCTTTAACACGACACAATTCTGTAACACGCATTCTAAACTCCACACCAAGCGAGCGTACCGTACAACGTTGGGATGCTTCAGCTCTTGAAGGAGGGAGACCTCTCTGACAGCGGTGCTGGGAACCCCCTCCTCCTCACTCTCCAGACGGATCTTCTTCATAGCCACAACCTGCCCGGTGTTCTTGTGCCTGCCCTTATACACCACCCCGTAGGTACCTGCAGAACAACAAGTCTCCAAAGCTTTTGTAACCGCATTAAGCACAGCCACACTTCTAACTTTATATTCACAACCATGATGATTAAAGTACCTATAGTGAAAATGAAGGGTGCTGAGAATCATTTTACAATGTAACTTTACTTCAATTAAACCCAAACCTACAATAATTTCAGAAGCATAACATTTGTAGCAATAGATTTGAATAATTGAGATTAAGACAAGAGAACAATTAGACCAACCTTCTCCAATTTTCTCTATCTTCAAGTAGTCTTCCATTATTGCCTGGGGGGATAAATAAAAATACTGTCATGTCAAGAGTGCTATTTCAACAGCAATTATTACTTTTCCATAGCTTTGGCTTATGCTTACCGAACTTTGATTTTATTAACTCACAGAATATCTTATGTGTTACCATTACTTACAAGGTCAAATGTGGCCTGAAAACGGACACGGCTGTGAAAGGCTGAATTTGGCTCAACGTAACTCACGTAACATTAACTGTTAATTCAACAACTTACAGCAATGCATCATACACTTTTAAACTTAAGAGGTAAAGTTGTTTTTTTTCTTCAACTTTTTTTATTTTTTGAAAATATAGTTTACAGATATTCAGTCATCACAAATCATACAAAAAATATGTGCAAATAATATAGTATGAAAGTAATAATCTAAACAGAGAAATACAAAAATAAATAAATAAAAAGAAATGTACAAAAGTGACAGACTTTTTGAAACTACGTTAATAGACAGCAGGGGCACTTAAAGAAGTTTGAGTGGACATCAGATATTAATATAGCTTTCTTATTGGATGCCAACTTTAGAGACTTAAAGTACATGTCAAATTCAACCTGGAATAGTCTGAAGCACGGTGTTGATCTGGAAAATGTTGCCTTATGGATATGGAACTTTAACTTTAAGGAAGATTTACAATATAACATAACTTTCTACCTTTACATACAAAACAGGTAATAATATGTTTCCCTTCAAGTGTGATTGTTTGTTTGTTTGTTTTAGATACACTTAGAGGTAATTTCAAACTGTGACGTTAACGTTTCACACTGTGACGTTAACGTTAATTCTGTAACATTAAAAAACGATAACGTTAAACTAGATTAATAGTGGCTCATAACATTGCCCTATTTTACACAGAATTTTAACATCAACAGTTCACTCGTGTTTTCGTTTCGACAGTGAGCCTTGAGAGATGAAAAGATATCAGCGTGTTCCAGGCCCTTTTCTTCATGCTAACAGTAACGTTAAGCAAGTTAAGCTTGGCTAACATTAGTGCTAGCTAACACTAAATCGTCAGGCTAACGTTACCTTCTTTTGAATTTCTCGTGGTAGCTGAACCCACTTTATGCTCAGCTCGAACGATCCAAGTTAACCTGACAAATAATTGAAATCATATTTCACCATGTATCGTTATAAAACAGTTATAATTACCTGACTGTGCCTGGTTTGGTTGTATGTACTATCCGTGCACAGACTGCCGCTGAATGCTGACAGACTCTTTTGAAATGGCCGCAGTAATGCAACAGTTCAAAACTAACCAATCAGGGAACGGGATGTGTTTCAAAACCACCAATCAGGGAACGAGAAGCTGTCACATGGGGTGAGCGGGAGCGAACGCGCCGACGTAGCGTGGAAATATGTATGTCCTGAGTTCCGTCTCCCAGGCAGGGACCACATTCCTCTCCCCAATCTACTGTATAATATTTTAATATCCTGTAATATCTACTGTAGTGGTTTAACTCGTAGAATGGGTTGCGTAGAAAAAGTATGGCATGGAAGTATATCTACATCCATAACATCTTTATTAAAATGACGTCCCATTCAGGGTTAGCCTACATTCAATGATCTCAATGTGAATGTCTCTCAGGCTCACTTTCAGCACATTGTCTGAAATGAAAATCTGGTACATAAATCTTCTCTGATAATACTCACCTCATATTCATAGATATGTGCTACTGTACTACAAAATGTGGACACCTCATTATTGTATTGTAAATGATATGTAACTTGTTTAGTCTTGATGCAGTGCTTAAATGAATAACAAAATAACTTTGAAAACATACCAACATTTTTTTTTTCATGTAGAAATATAATTCCAATTAAATCGTGTTTTTAATAGCAGTACTTTGATGCATCATTGACATTCAAATTGAATAACCCAATAGCTCTTTTAACTTTTTTTTTATGATCAATTTTGTATTATTTTTATATTTTTAACATACAACATACAGAACAAATAAATGCACTCGAATAAGAACCAAAACCCTCCCCCACCCCCCACCTTGCTGTCTCAAGGAAAACAAAACAAACCAATATACAAAAAACAATAACAAAAATCACACCTTGCCTAGTTGCTCTCTTCTAATTCTTGTGATGTTGAGGTCATTAGGTCTGATACCTGTGCTGCTGCGTTTTTCTATAGGTCTATAGTCGATGACTTGGCTTTGTTAATCCTTCCTGTAGAGAGCTCCAGCATAACTATGTCCAGGAAGTACGCCAACCACTGTTTTATACACACTCCCATTTCTTTGGGAGTTCTCCTACGGATACTTCCATCAGTTTAGCGTAAATCCTGGACACTAATCCTCCCACAGAAGAATCCTCTTTTAACTTTTTTATTGATTTTATATGGCCATATTAAAATAGTGGCACACTCCAGACTCCATAGAACACCAAATTCACCAGAAAACATCTGATAAGTGAGGCCATTTTTGAAACTGCCTTGAGAATGAAAGCTTCGTCCCACAGGTTGTCACTATGATCAACACTTAACTCCAGTCCATAGTGTCAGAAACAATCCCTGTGCAGTAAACCTGTTAAACCAAGCATCTACTTTTCAAGTAAATTATATAGTTTTATAGTGTTAAATACATGTAAATATCTGTCAAACATACACTGTATATACTGTCATATCCACATATCTCATAAGCAACCACTTATATTCATCATTGTATATTTATTTATTTATTTATACTCTTCATACTACTCACTGTGTATGTAACATTAAGAGCAACAACAAACCGGTGTCAAATTCCTTGTGTGTTCCTATGGTGTGTTTACATAATTGGCCATTAAAGCTGTCACTTTGACCTAAAAGTAATTCTTTCTGTTGGTGAGTGCTGAAAAATGTGCTTCACACAAGAAAACAAAGACACCATGTTTGGCTGTAAATGAAGACAAGTGGGAGACAGCTGAGTTCAGCTGTGCATAGTTGACTTTACAGCTCTAAACTGAATTTATTCCTTTTGAACATGTACATATAAGTTACAACCACAGATATCTTAAATGAATGGAACACTATAGTTCTATTTGTCAGTGATTACAGACTATTAACAACATTAAACCTTTACAGCCTTAAAAGTCGTGAGAAACCGGCAGATCTGTCTCATACTGTCAAGTCCTTTGATGAAAAAACTCACATCAGCTTCAGAGTAACAACAGCCCTTATTTATCAAACCCCTTTAAAGGTCTAATATATGTAAACAGAAATAAATAAAACCTTCTTAGAAAGACAGTAAGATTCAAGTGCCGTAAGAGATTGTCCTACAAACAGCATCTAAATGAGCAATAATTTCACTGCAGACTAAGTGGGATTCATCCGTCAAAACCTTTTTCTTATTTACATATTATGTACAAAAAGCATGCCTTAATTAACAAATGGTGGATCCCGCAATAAAATCTGCACGTCCTACATGAGATACGCTCGATGGTGTTTTAAGCCCCCAACGTCTCCTTCCAGGCAGCGCTGCGACCGTTGACTTCAAGGCACCTAAACCTAACCTTAACCCTAAAGGCCTTTTTACAGTTGTGCGGAGGCTCCACGCAGAGCTCTCGCCGTAGCCTACGTAAGTGGCCTGATGTTTATACTTGTGCGCGTCGAGCCAGCATGTGTGTGTGTGTGTGGGAGGAGTGTGTAGAGCGAGGGAGAAGTGAGAGAGTGAGGGTGATCTTCAGAGTGAGTACCGACTCTAGAGTCCTAGTGAGAGAAACAAAGAGTCTCCCCTGTTCTTTCTGACCACGGTGGGAGATCTGGAGCAGGAGAAGTTAACCCTCTCCTTGATCTCATGTTTATGGAGAAGGAGAACCAGGAAATGAGTCGGGGGGGAAATGCAACGCTACGAAGCCACGGCCAAGCGATGTGTGTCGCTGCGAAGTGTCGTTACATTTTTCGCGAGGTGCACGTCAGGCTACGGCGTAGGGTCCGGCATTGACACAGAGGGGTCTGCGGGGGTATGCCGTCGATTTTACGCACAACTATAAAATGGCCTTAACCCTAACCATAACCATTGCCTAATCGACCGAAAGGCAGCGCTGCGACCGTTGACTTCAAGGCACCTAACCCTAACCCTAACCCTAACCCTAACCATTGCCTAATGCTAGTGCCTTCCAGGCAGCGCTTCCTGGCCAGACGTTGGGGGCTTAAAACACCGACAAACATGAGATACAGGACGCAACAGAGACCCTATGCTTCTAGTTACTGTGCTTCACCAAACAACTGTGTCCAATCATCAACTCTGATTTAAGGTAGCCTATTTATTCACAAAGTGTGTGCAAAATACACAAACAAAAATACACAAACAAAATCTCGCATGAGCATTAGATTATAAAATTAAGATATAGCAAGAAAAATGAATATGCTGGTTAATATGACAAAGTAAAATGTCATGTAATTCCAGTGGTTTTCCATGTGCACTGCAAAAAGGTATATTTATTTTTTAAATGAGCATTTTTTTGCACAGAGGTGATACTGACGGTACATCAAAGAAAATAATTGATACATACGTAATTTGAAGGTAATATCAGCCCATTTCTACTACCCAAACTGGAGAGCTACTTCCTGGTTCTACTTTGACAAACTGCTTTCACAGCAGTTGTGCACAAGAATCAGTCAGTGCTTATGTGTAATAGATATTTCAGGTGCATTTACCCCTCTTTTAAAAGGTTATATTAGACTTTGATAAAAGCCGTCTTGTGTTAGGTTGCAGCATGGACTCAAATCACAGCAAGTAGGCTGATGAGTAAACTGTTAGCATGTTTCCTGACAGGAATGATGGCCCAAACTACTAAAGAACAGAAACTCAGAGATAGACCTTTAAAACTTCTTTGAGACCTTTCTGTTTAACCAGAAACAACTCGGAAGTTGCTAGCGCTAAACCCACCAGACTCCATTTAAAAAAAGCAATACTTTTAGCGTATATAGAGCCAACATATGTTCACATGTAAATCTGTAAACTATGTGTTTATTTCAACCAAAACTAGAGTTGTGATGTTTGGAAAAGTGGAAAGACGAACCAAGTTGGCTTTTCATAATTTTATTTTGTTTCTGTCGACTTTGAATGAAGTGTATTTTACGATGCTAAAATTACTGTTTATTTACATTGAGTCTGGCTGGTTTAGCAAACAAAAGGACCAGAGACAAGAGGAAACGACAGGAAGTAGCAGATGGAGGCCCATCAACGTACATGTTTTATATATTTAGTGAAAAGCCAACATCTAGCATGTACAACACAAATAGCTTAGCCCGGGAGCCAGATGAATCTCATTAAAGATAACATTGTATACAATACTGAGTGACATCACAAGTTTCACCCTATTACATGTTTTTTTCCAAATATTAAAGTGACATTCTTGTATTGTAAATATGTCACAGCAGGTCAGAGTAAAGTCAGAAAAGTCTTCTAGATACATTACAATATTTGACAGTTTATTTTATTCTACAGCATTCCATTATTTTAGACAATAATTGAATATGTAATAATGGAATAATCAGATTAATATGATTTTACCTGGAGGCTGATGAAACTTTACTTTTCTGAAATCATTATGTCAAGCTGCGATCAATGTTCATAGTGCATGGACTACCTTCACTGCTCATTACTTCTAGTTAGCTCTACCTTCTCTGTTCAATTACTGACTTTACAAGGCTCTCTTTGGTGCTGCCAATAACATATAGTGCCTCGGTCGTCAAAATAAAAGCCTTATAGTCTGAAACCATGCTCGCTGCCAATAAAGGCTGTAAAGGCCCTGACACACCAACCCGACGGCCGACCGTCGACAGAAAAGGCAGTCAGACTGATCAGTCGGCTCCCTTCTCTCAAAAAAGTGCCTTGGAACACACCGAAGCGACGCCGACTTGAGTGTACGTTCTGCGCGTGCGCGAGACGTAAAACGTCTCCATAACAGCAGGTGGCGCTAATCTGTATTGTCGCCCAAAATATGGACGGAACATCTCTCTAGACCTAGTAAACACAGAGCACGCTGTCGTCAGTCACTGTTTTCATCAGAGAGTGGTGATAGAAGTCAAGAAGGATGGTTGTTGTCATTACTCGCTGAACGGAAGAAAATACCATGGCGAGTAATAAGAAGATACTGGCGTTGTCAGCTCTTGGGCTTCTTCTTGTGGAAGAAGCACTGATTCGCTAGTCAAGGCACTCCACCAATCAGATTGGTCGTTGAGTCCACTGCCCACTGGCCGATTCAACATGTCAAATCGGCCAAAATGAACGCCAACGCCTCCTCTGACTGACGGCAGCACGGAACACACCGAACAGACTCGAGTCACCGACCTCGCCAGACAGCAGATAATCGGGTTGGTGTGTCAGAACCTTAAAGCTTTAAGAGCTTTATTATAAAAACATTAAAATTCATCCTTTTGGAAACATGAATATTCATGGAGAAGTTCATGGAAATCCTGCCATGAGTTTTCCAGTTACCATGTCAAGAAATCTGACCTCATGTTGGCGGGAGGGGAAAAGCGAGGTCAGAGGGGTCACCCAAACCGTTGAATATCCACCTCAAACTAAACAACTGGTCAGGAGTTGGGATATCTAACTCTGGGCCAAAGTGGCCGGACCAAACAAAACTCTGTCCTTATGCCTTGCTGCTGCCAGAGCACAAAAGAACCCTAAATAAGAACTTTTGTTAAAATCTTACCCACATTTACTGTATATGTTCAATGACAATTCAAAACAACACACTGTATTCCACCATTGTATAAACGTTAAAATATTATTTCAGTCACCATGTGCACAAATGAAGATTAAGAGATGTTTCACTGCCACTGAAGTGGACTTAAGTTTGTACAGTAGATTCCACAGAGTGGATCCTTGTCTTGTCCCTGTCTGTCTGTCTGTCTGTCTGTCTGTCTGTCTGTCTGTAAGTCTAGGTCTACACTCAAAGACAAGTTCACCATGCAGTGAAGACTTCTGGGACAAACACATGAGCAGTGTCCTCCGGTCGGCCCACACGACAATAGGAAAACCTTATTTGAGTATTTTAGACAGTCACTAGTCTGTCAGGTTGTTGAGTTGTGATTGGATGGAAAGATGATAGTGTGCGTTTGGAGACAGTGACAGTGTCTATACTTTTGTTCCATCTCTCTCCTTTGAAGGCCACATCTCTCTCTCTCTCGTTCTCTTCTTTTTTCATATAGCTCTCGTCCATTTGTCTCTCATGGTCCCTCTCTCAGGTCAGAGGTCAGCCATCATCTGCCTCAGCAGCCTCTTCTCGTGCTCTGAAGCTTTTTATAGATGAGACGAGGTGGAGAAACACAGTTTCAGGGTGTATGGGTTGGACCCATCTGAAACCACACACACACACACACACACACACACACACACACACACACACACACACACACACACACACACACACACACACACAGCATTAGTTTAGAATACTTGTATTAAAGACCTTAGCTAGATATATGGGAGAATTGAGTGTAGAAGGTGCAGTCCAGGAAATGAATACAGCTAAAACAAGAATAAATGAATACATAAAGATGAATCAGTGATCAGTGACAGCAGGTGAAACTGTGAGATATTATTTTAACCTTCAGAATACAGACACATCCTACTCATAGTTAAGTATAGAGCCAATCACAATGTTTGCTTATATTACAGCAATTTCCGGGTAGAAAACATATTCTTTGTAAATCTTTACAATCATCCCCCGACAGAACCAAGCAGGCCTGCCTTACTGCATGATCCAAATTTTCTTTTTCTTGCTAGCTCGAAGGTTGTTGATGTTTCATGAAGCGAACAGAGTTTGAGAACGGCAACACACAGAGAGCGGAGGGGAGGGACATCTGGCGCTTGAGCCACGTGCGGCGTGTGTCAGGCAATTATCCGTTGATCCAGACTACCTGCCTATGGGACTACGGATGTAAATTAGTATTCTTGCTAACTCCGGCATGGTTATACCTTATAGTTTATACAGATGTTTATTGACGTGCTCTGTCTTTATCAAATAAATAAATGAATGTTTGCTATACAGGACATTGGTGGCCTAAGGTCTGTTACACACTGGCTGTGTGGCGTGAGCGTGGCGTTTCTGTTGCTGATCTGATTACAGCAAAGACAACGTCTGCAGTATTGACGAAGAATATTTCGTTCTGTATTGACAGGCGCAATATTAGAAAACCTTTTTTTTGTTTTATTTATATCTGCATTTATATCAAAACCTAGAGACTTTCAAACATCAACATGTCATTTATTAATATGTATTTGTGTCTAAACGACATATAAACATCTTTTCCTATTCTATTTTGCCTGGAAACGCTTCCAACACACTTGCGTGTCGCATGAAAAATAGGCGTCGGTTCTATTTCTAGTAGGGACGCGTTTTCGAGCCGCGCGTGTCACGCAGGCAGTGTGTAAGCTCTAACCTGTTAACATGGGAGCCAAAATATAAACGGACACGCCACGCAGCTGACACGTTCGTGCACGCATCCAGCGTGTAACCGGCCTAAAGGTTAGAGAAGAGAGCTTGTGACCGGGAGGTCGCTGGGATCAATCCCCAGACCGGCAGGATAAAAAATGGGTGGGGAAAGTGAAAGAGCTCCCTCATTACCACCACTGAGGTGCCCTTGAGAAAGGCCCTTAACCCCAACTGCTCGGTGGCCAGCGGATCAGACTGTGGTTGTAACTGGGCAGCTTCCAATGTGGAACTGTGTGAATGTGATCAGGTCGTCTTTGCAAATGAGAAGTTGTTCTCAATGGACTTACCTGGATAAATAAAGGTTAAATACAAATACAATACTGTAGTTATGTGATAATATACTACTTACGTCATCACAAAATGAAGTGAACCCCACAGACTGATTCTGATATCTAAAAGTGTAACACTGGTTAGCTAAGAGCACAACACACCCGTACCACACGTGTGTGTAAAATGAAACATTCTGTACAGTAATACAATCTGTGGTTAAAGGTCCCATGACATGCTGCTTTTTGGAAGCTTTTATATAGGCCTTAGTGGTCCCCTAATACTGTATCTGAAGTCTCTTTTATATAAACCTTAGTGGTCCCCTAATACTGTATCTGAAGTCTCTTTTATATAGACCTTAGTGGTCCCCTAATACTGTATCTGAAGTCTCTTTTATATAGACCTTAGTGGTCCCTAATTCTGTATCTGAAGTCTCTTTTATATAGACCTTAGTGGTCCCCTAATACTGTATCTGAAGTCTCTTTTATATAGACCTTAGTGGTCCCCTAATACTGTATCTGAAGTCTCTTTTATATAGACCTTAGTGGTCCCCTAATACTGTATCTGAAGTCTCTTTTATATAGACCTTAGTGGTCCCCTAATACTGTATCTGAAGTCTCTTTTATATAGACCTTAGTGGTCCCCTAATACTGTATCTGAAGTCTCTTTTATATAGACCTTAGTGGTCCCTAATTCTGTATCTGAAGTCTCTTTTATATAGACCTTAGTGGTCCCCTAATACTGTATCTGAAGTCTCTTTTATATAGACCTTAGTGGTCCCCTAATACTGTATCTGAAGTCTCTTTTATATAGACCTTAGTGGTCCCCTAATACTGTATCTGAAGTCTCTTTTATATAGACCTTAGTGGTCCCCTAATACTGTATCTGAAGTCTCTTTTATATAGACCTTAGTGGTCCCTAATTCTGTATCTGAAGTCTCTTTTATATAGACCTTAGTGGTCCCCTAATACTGTATCTGAAGTCTCTTTTATATAGACCTTAGTGGTCCCCTAATACTGTATCTGAAGTCTCTTTTATATAGACCTTAGTGGTCCCCTAATACTGTATCTGAAGTCTCTTTTATATAGACCTTAGTGGTCCCCTAATACTGTATCTGAAGTCTCTTTTATATAGACCTTAGTGGTCCCCTAATACTGTATCTGAGGCTTGTGGGCTTGACCAACTGCCACTTTGCTCGTTTGAAAGCCATGATGTCTCTCTCTCTCTCTCATGGGTGGGCCAAATTCTCTGGGCGGGCAAAGCAGAGAAAGGGGAGGTAACCTTTCTCCTTAGGACCTCATAAGGAGAAGATTCCTGATTGGTCCATTTGAGCTTTCATTTTTTCAAAGGCAGAGCAGGATACCCAGGGCTCGCTTTACACCTATCACCATTTCTAGCCACTGGGGGACCATAGGCAGGCTGGGGGAACTCATATTAATGTTAAAAACCTCATAAAGTGAAATTTTCATGCCATGGGACCTTTAATGACACTTGATTCAATGTGAGATGTTTTTGGCTTCCTTCTTCCTTTGCATGTATTTATTTAGTTGGATTATTTTACAGTATGTATTTTACCATGAAATATTAAATCTGAAAACAAAACATTGCTTTTGCCCGGGTCCAAAAATATTAGGAAATAAGATGTGTCAACCAGCATTATGGACAGGGAATGACAAAATGTTTATTGGATATACAGGTGTAAACACAACCACGCTGTATGCGATGTTGACAGAGTGGACACTGAGTATATGAATGCTTGTAGGACAGGAGGTGTTCAGACAGACTTACTGGGTATCCTGATCTGGTAATGGTTGAGAACAGTAAGAACCTCCACAGCGTCTGTTTTACTGTCAAACTCCAACAAGCCAGAGATGGTCTTAGAGGAGGCTGAGAGAGACACAATGAGAGAGAGAGAGAGGAGTAAAAACAAGATGAGTAAAGACAGGATAGACAGGGAGTAATGTGTAATTAACAAAATGATATCACTTTCAAATTCATTAGTTCACAGAGCAAAGTAAAAAAAAAAAAAAAAATCGTTTCACAGACTTACTACAAAAGGAGAACATGAACTTTATAAACTTTAACAAGAACCTAGTAAAAAATCGCACACTGAAGTTCTACTTACGTTTGGCATCAAACATCTTGAATTTGACGAAGCCGGGCACGTCATGCTCCGTACACAGCTGCCAAAACACACACACACACACACACACACACACACACACACACACACACACACACACTCCGTTAGACAAGACTTAACCTCAGTCACTTAACCTCTCTGCATCATGGAGTCTGGCAACACATTCTCCCTCCCTTCGCTTAAAATACGGACGCTTGGTCAGGTGCCTTTGGCGTTGTTATTGACGCTAAAAGTCTCCTTTAGCATCATATCTAAACACGCTTTATCTAAACGCGCTGGGTCGGGACTATTGGCGTCACTTTTGACGCAGTTAGGTTAAGGAAAAGGTCGTAGGTGTAAGTTTGGGGATGGCGATTTTGGGGATGTTTCTCTCGTTAAATAAAATCTTACTTACAGGATCTTACTCTTTAACAAAAAGGTACGTATCTCTTTAGGGATCCTTTCCATAACGCTGTTAGAATAACAATCTGAGCTTGTCAGCGGCAAAAAGAGCATTTTAGTGGATGGAAATTGACAATGCACATTTTCCCCATATGATTACATTGCAGCCAGGTTCACGGCTACCCGTTAAAGCGTTCTCGCTCAATACTGGACCAATTTCAAAGATTGTTGTTCACACTAGTCACTTAGACAGCATGCCCAGCTTCCAGCAGCATGGTGGCCCAATGGTTAGCACTGTGGCCTCAAAGCAAGAAGGTTCTGGGTTCTAATCTAGGTCGTTCCTGTTTTTGCCAAAAGGAAGTCTTTCCTCACCACTGTTGCACTAAATGCTTGCTCGTGGGAAATTGTTGGGTCTTTGTAAATTATAAAGTGTGGTCTAGACCTACTCTATCTGTAGTGTCTTGAGATAACTCTTGTTATGATTTGATACTATAAATAAAATTGAATTAAACTAAATTGCATGGGAAAGTACTGTCTAGGTTTAAAAAAAAAAATCAAAAATTAGCCTTTAAGAGATGTCAGGAATCAAGCCCTAGATTGGCAAAATTAAATCAACACTCCACAATAAGGAGTGCAGTTGACAACCTCACACTGTAAAGCCTGAGGACTGTTCAAGTTCAGTACCAAAGACTGACAGAGACAGGCATCTTGGAAGGAAATACTTTGACTGTATCTTAAAGTAAAACATTCATCAGACAGAAGTAGCATACCCTCAATAATTGGTCCTGTGATATGCACGGAGGAACGTTGTAGTAGTGTAGCACTGCCGATGGAGGCTGGATGATGTTTTTGGAAGCCTGTCCGGCGCTGCTGAAGCGGTTGTTCCTAGTCATGGCAAAGTCCTTATAGCTGCTGCTGCCGTCCTCTAACTCAAACACCTGACTGGGGATCACTGCATGCTGCTTGGAAACACTGCACACAACACAACACAACACAACACCAGTGTTATCTGACCCCATCCATTTGTTAACCATTGTATTTTAGGATGCCTATTGTCAGCTGGCCGGGAACTACAGCTGGAAATTAGCCGTAGAAGCTAATGCTACTCCTTTTACTGTGAAGTTAATTAAGGTGGACTGTCCATGACATTATGAACTAATAAACTAAACTATTCTGGGTAGCCCGGATGTTAATATGTGAATTTTCAACTAAAATTTTTCAATCTCAATTTGACCAATCAAATTTCTTTGAAAAATCGTAACTTACGTATATTATTGGATCTGAATTTGACCAATGAATTTGAGCAACCTAAATCTACTTTTGGAAATTCTGAAAGTAGATTTCTTTTTTTATCTGAATTTGTGACCGTCGAAATATATATATTAAAATTCAGGTTTTTAAAATGTATTTAAAAGAATTCAGAATAAATTGAGATACATTGTTTTCAAAGTAAAATGTTTCAATATCAAGTATAAAGTGGCTGTTTAAGTTTAGATACATGGTTTTCAAAGTAAAAATATTAAAATTTTAAGTATCTAATGGCTGATAAAGTTCAAAGACTTTCCATTGGACGGTCATTCTCATAGAAATGCTGCAATCTAACAGCATATCATCTGGATCTGGAGAGAGAGTCTCATAACGTCAAATTCTGGCGCTTCTTTCAATTCTGCCTCCTGCATCTTTAAATTGATCAATAACAATTTGATAGTCACATTTTTATTTATGGATCTACATACACTGAACCTAAGAGTTAACATGTTAAGTAATACTTGTTATTACAGTATCACGGTGTCTGTTGTATGACAGCTTTTGGACTGTTTGCATTTGTTTTTTATATTTTAAAGGCAAATGTTTTGAAATTGAAAAACTAACGTAGAGATTAATAAACCTATAAAACCACAGGTCCTCTATTTATTTATTTGTTTATTTATTGAGGATCCGATTAGCTAAAAGTCTATGCAATCAGCTAGTCTCCCTGGGGTCCATTCTAAAAAAAATTACATTACAACAACAATATACACATTTCAATCATAACAAAATCGCATATACACATTTCATATCTATACATACATACACAAACACATACATACTGTATATACAATCTAGTTTCCATTCATAGTAGGACTAAATATTAATACAATATTAATATAATTACTTTAATAAAAACATAAAAACCTACATCAACACAAAACATCTAAGATTTCTTTTAAATGACTGCTTATTACAAAGCTGACGCACTTCAATAGGAATGTTGTTCCAGATGACAATAGCTCTATACAGGACAGTTTTCATCATAAAATTAGTTTTTGGATAAGGGATTGTTATATGACCAGTATTTGCCTTTCTAGTGTTATGATTATGCACGGAGTTGCAATACACTAATTGATTAAACTGAGTAATCGGCATTTTCATTGTCAATGTGTTTGTTGTGGTTTCTGCGTTTATGCCTTGCATTCTGTTTTGGTTTCTGTATTTTGGCTTGTGTTTTGTGCCGTTTCTGTTGCTTCGTAGTTTTCTGTATGTTTCCTGTTTTTGTTGTTGTTCTCCCTTGTGTTTAGTGTTGTGTCAAGTTTCTGTGTTTAGTCGATTTCATGTTTCCCTGTTTATGTTCTGCTTCCTGTTTTATTTTGATAGTCTGGTCTTCTGTCTTGTCATGTCTGGCTTTGCTTTCTGTTCCCACCTTTGTTGATTGTCTTGCCCCGCCCTGATGTGCTTCACCTGTTGTCTCACCTGTTTCTGATTTACTCATCACCTCATGTATTTAGCCTCTGTGTTCCCCTTGTCTTGTGTCAGATCGTTTTGTGTCAGCACCTGTTTAGTTTGTAGCCATGCCCTTGTGTTTCCTCCCTGTGCCTTGTGTTTGTGCCTGCGTCAGTTTGCTTCATCCTATGTTTTTCCCGTCAGTTTTGTTTTTGTGAGTTTTCCAGTCTGTGTACTGCCGCTTTTTGTTTTCATTAAACCCTCCACATCAATGTTTGCCTGCCTGCCTGCTCTCTCTGCATTTGGGTCCTCACTCTCCCGCCACACACCATAACAGTGTTATATATCATAGTACCTAAAGTAACTGTTATTCTTTGGTGTAAAGTGAGCCATGAAAGAGTGGAATACATCTGATCTCCATCCATCCATCCATCCATCCATCTTCGTCCGCTTATCCGGTGTCGGGTCGCGGGGGGAGCAGCTCCAGCAGGGGACCCCAAACTTCCCTTTCCCGAGCAACATTAACCAGTTCCGACTGGGGGATCCCGAGGCGTTCCCAGGCCAGGTTGGAGATATAATCCCTCCACCTAGTCCTGGGTTTTCCCCGAGGCCTCCTCCCAGCTGGACGTGCCTGGAACACCTCCCTAGGGAGGCGCCCAGGGGGCATCCTTACCAGATGCCCGAACCACCTCAACTGGCTCCTTTCGACGCAAAGGAGCAGCGGCTCTACTCCGAGCTCCTCACGGATGACTGAGCTTCTCACCCTATCTCTAAGGGAGACGTCAGCCACCCTCCTGAGGAAACCCATTTCGGCCGCTTGTACCCTGGATCTCGTTCTTTCGGTCATGACCCAGCCTTCATGACCATAGGTGAGGGTAGGAACGAAAACTGACCGGTAGATCGAGAGCTTTGCCTTCTGGCTCAGCTCTCTTTTTCGCCTGGCGGTGCGATAGATTGAATGCAATACCGCACCCGCTGCGCCCGATTCTCCGACCAATCTCCCGCTCCATTGTCCCTCACTCATGAACAAAACCCCAAGGTACTTGAACTCCTTCACTTGGGGTAAGGACTCATTCCCTACCTGGAGAAGGCATTCCATCGGTTTCCTGCTGAGAACCATGGCCTCCGATTTAGAGGTGCTGATCCTCATCCCAACCGCTTCACACTCGGTTGCGAACCGATCCAGTGAGTGATGAAGGTCGCAGGCCGATGATGCCATCAGGACCACATCATCTGCAAAGAGCAGCGATGAGATCCCCAGCCCACCAAACTGCAACCCCTCCCCACCCCGACTATGCCTCGATATCCTGTCCATAAATATTACAAACAGGATTGGTGACAAAGCGCAGCCCTGGCGGAGGCCAACCCTGTCCTGAAATGAGTCCAACTTACTACCGAGAACCCGGACACAGCTCTCACTTTGGTCATACAGAGATTGGATGGCCCTGAGTAGAGACCCCCTCACCCCATACTCCCGCAGCACCTCCCACAGTATCTCCCGGGGGACCCGGTCATACGCCTTCTCCAAATCCACAAAACACATGTAGACCGGTTGGGCATACTCCCAGGCTCCCTCCAGGATCCTTGCGAGTGAAGAGCTGGTCCGTTGTTCCACCCACCAGGACGGAATCCGCATTGTTCCTCCTCAACCCGAGGTTCGACTATCGGCCGAACCCTCCTTTCCAGCACCTTGGAGTAGACTTTACCAGGGAGGCTGAGAAGTGTGATACCCTATAATTGGCACACACCCTCTGGTCCCCCTTTTTAAAAGGGGAACCACCACCCCAGTCTGCCACTCCTTTGGCACCGTCCCCCAGACTTCCACGCAATGTTGAAGAGGCGTGTCAACCAGGACAGCCCCTCCACACCCAGAGCCTTGAGCATTTCTGGACGGATCTCATCAATCCCGGGGCTTTGCCACTGTGTAGTTGTTTGACTACATCAGTGACTTGGGAAATCGACGACAATCCCCCGTTATCCTCCAGCTCTGCCTCTAACATAGAGGGCGTATTAGTCGGATTCAGGAGTTCCTCAAAGTTCTCCTTCCACCGCCCTATTACCTCCTCAGTTGAGGTCAACAGTGTCCCATCCTTACTGTACACAGCTTGGATGGTTCCCCTTCCCCTCCTGAGGTGGCGAACAGTTTTCCAGAAGCACTTTGGTGCCGACCGAAAGTCCTTCTCCATGTCTTCTCCAAACTTCTCCCACACCCGCTGCTTTGCCTCTTTCACGGCAGAGGCTGCAGCCCTTCGGGCCCTTCGGTACCCTGCAACTGCCTCCGGAGTCCTCCGGGATAACATATCCCGGAAAGACTCCTTCTTCAGTCGGACGGCTTCCCTGACCACCGGTGTCCACCACGGTGTTCGTGGGTTACCGCCCTTTGAGGCACCTAAGACCCTAAGACCACAGCTCCTCGCCGCAGCTTCAGCAATGGAAACTTTGAACATTGTCCACTCGGGTTCAATGCCCCCAGCCTCCACAGGGATGCACGAAAAGCTCCGCCGGAGGTGTGAGTTGAAAGTCTGTCGGACAGGGGCCTCCTCCAGACGTTCCCAATTTACCCGCACTACACGTTTGTGCTTACCAGGTCTGTCCAGAGTCTTCCCCCACCCCCTGACCCAACTCACCACCAGATGGTGATTTGTTGACAGCTCTGCCCCTCTCTTCACCCGAGTGTCCAAAACATACGGCCTCAGATCAGATGAAACGATTATGAAATCGATCATTGACCTTCGGCCTAGGGTGCTCTGGTACCAGGTACACTTATGAGCATCCCTATGTTCGAACATGGTGTTCGTTATAGACAATCCATGACTAGCACAGAAGTCCAACAACAAACAACCACTCTGGTTTAGATCAGGGAGGCCGTTCCTCCCAATCACGCCTCTCCAGGTGTCTCCATCATTGCCCACGTGTGCGTTGAAGTCCCCCAGCAGAACAATGGAGTCCCCCACTGGAGCCCCATGCAGGACTCCAGTCAAGGTCTCCAGGAAGGCCGAATACTCCGAACTCCTGTTTGGTGCATATGCACAAACAACAGTCAGAGTTTTCCCCCACAACCCGCAGGCGTGGGGAGGCGACCCTCCCGTCCACGGGGTAAACTCCAACACAGCGGCGCTCAGCCGGGGCTTGTGAGTATCCCCACACCCGCCCGGCGCCTCACACCCTGGGCAACTCCGGAGAAGAAAAGAGTCCAACCCCTATCCAGGAGTATGGTTCCAGAACCGAGACTGTGCGTGAGGTAAGCCCCACCAGATCTAACCGGTAGCGCTCCACCTCCCGCACCAGTTCCGCTCCTTCCCCACAGAGAGGTGACGTTCCACGTCCCCAGAGCCAGCGTCTGCCGCCCGGGTCTGGTCCGTCGAGGCCCCTGACCTTCACTGCCACCCATGTGGCATCGCACCCGACCCCAACGGTTCCTCCCACAGGTGGTGGGCCCATGGGCTGGAGAGATGGGAGCCACGTAGCTTGTTCGGGCTGTGCCCGGCCGGGCTCCGTGGCAAACCCGGCCACCAGGCGCTCGCCGACGAGCCCGCCGTCTGGGCCTGGCTCCAGACGGGGGCCCCGGGCTTCCTCCGGGCAGGGTCACTCCATCTCTACCTTGCTTCTTCATTGGGGTTTTTGAACCATTCTTTGTCTGGCCCCTCACCTGAGACCACTTTGCCTTGGGAGACCCTACCAGGAGCACAAAGCTCCAGACAACACAGCCCTCAGGTTCACAGAGACACACAAACCTCTCCACCACGATAAGGTGATGGTTCATCTGATCTCTACTTGTTTTAATTGAGCAGCCCAGTACAAGTCTTGCTGCTTTATTTTGCGCGACCTGAATTTTAGTTAAGTCCTTTTTAGTTGCAGAGGACCACACCTCGGTGCAATATGACAAATGACATAATATTAATGACTCTGTTACTATTTTTAAAGTTTCCTGATTTACATATTGACATTTTTTTTGTTATTGCAATGCCACATCCTATTCTGTTAACAATCGTATTTATGTGTTCTGTCCATGAGAGACTACTATCAATAACCAAACCTAACAGTTTAGCCTTTTCTACTTGTTGTATTCTTTGTCCGGCTATTTGTAACTTTAATTCCGATCCTAGCATAAATTTTTGTTTTGATCCGATGATCATACTATTTGTTTTGGATATATTTAATGCTAATTTGTTTCCACTAACCCACTTACACACCGAATCCAGTTCTCTAGACAGAACATGATTAATTTTATCACATGAATCTGAAGCATAGTTAACAGTTGAGTCATCTGCAAACATTGTCATTGATGCTTTTTTAACAGTTAAGGGCAAATCGTTAATAAAAACCGAAAACAAAAGAGGACCCAAGCAACTTCCTTGTGGTAAACCACAATCTAAACTTTTGCAATTAGATAAAGAACCATTATAAAAAACCCGCTGAGTTCTATATGAAAGATAACTTTTCATTAATGTAACAGCAGAGGGAAAAAATCCGTAGCTCTCTAATTTCTCAATTAAAATATGATGATCAATTACATCAAAAGCAGCACTGAAGTCCAACATAACCACACCAACTATTTCAGAATTATCCATACTTCTAAGCCATCCATCGGTCATTTGTGTAAGAGCTGTACTGGTCGAATGTGCCTTTCTATATGCGTGCTGAAACATAGTAATCAAATTATTATTCTGGAAATAATTACAAATTTGTGTATGAATGATCTTTTCCAATATTTTACTGAGTGCAGGCAGAATACTTATAGGTCTACAGTTATGCCCATTATAAGGTAATCGATTGTCTTTTATTAATGGAATAATTTTTCTTCCTTCCACAAAGATGGATAAATCCCACTCGCTATGCACTGATTAAATATATAACACAACGGAGCAGCAATATATTCAGCAATTTTGTTCAATACTATGCTGTCTAAGTTGTCTGTGCCTGGACTACCATGTGTTGGAAGAGACTTTAACAGGGCCATAACTTCAGCAAATTGTACGTAATTAAAATTAAAGCTACACACTTTATCTGCCATGATTTCATTTTTGATCAATTCACAGTAATTAAATTCTTCTGTTCTATATCCTTTTCTCAAATTACCAACTTTATTTATAAAATGATTATTAAAATAATCAGCAATGTCTTTAGAATCTGTTATAAAACCTCCTTCAGACTCTACAAAAGAAGGTGATGCATTTTTATTTCTCCCCATAATTTCATTTAGAATACGCCAGAGCTTTTTGCCATCATGCTTAACATTGTGAATTCTATTTTTGTAGTACTCTCTCTTTTTCCTTTTATTAATTTTAGTAACTTGGTTCCTTAATTTACAGTATATTAATCTGTCCTCCAATACTCTCGTTTTCACAGCCACTTGTTTAGATTCATCTCTTTGCTTCATAATATTTTTCAATGTTGAATCAATCCACCTCCTAGCATGTGATTTTATTTTCCTATTTTTCATTGGTGCATATTTATCAACAATATTCAAAAGTATACTCATGAAAGCATTTAAGGAATCTCCTAGGTTGTGTCCACCGTACACATCTTTCCAGTCAACATTTGTTACCTCTCCCACAATCTTTTCGATAGCGGATACTTTATAAGACCTTTTATAAGTACTAAAAATGGCTTTAGCTTTAGGGACCTTAGCTATCTTATTAACAGCAATGAGATTATGATCACTGAACCCTACTGGTATTGACACAACATCATTACATCATTCTGGTACATTAGTATAGATGTGATCAATACATGTTGCTGTTGTAATAGAGAATCTTGTTGGCACATTAACAATTTGATGTAAATTACAAACACTTATATAGGAAAGTAATTTCTTTTTCTTTGTGCATTTATCATCATTCCAATCAATATTCTTATCTCCAAACAAATATAATTCACAATTGACATCAGAGACTTTATCAAGCATTTCACCTAAGCGTGTCAGATAATCCACGTGTGCATTAGGAGGTCTATAACAGCAGCCCACATGCACTGGTTTCATATAAGGTACATGGATTTCTACCCATATAGTTTCAATGTCATTACATGTTAAATTATGTTTTAACTTACAAGGAATGTTGCTTTGCACAAGAATGGCCACACCACCACCAAATCTATTTCTGTCCCTTCTAAAAATATTAAAACCTTTAACTAATAATTCAGAGTTTTGAATAGAACTTTTGAGATGTGTCTCAGATAGGGCTAATACATTAATTGAATACTTGTGCACTAAATCATTAATGTCTTGAATTTTATTCCTTATGCTACAAATATTTAAAGGTCCAATATGTAATATTTGTACTGTAATAAATCCAAAAATGACACCAATGCCTCATCAGATATTAAGGAAACATGTTAAACTGAAATACTATCTTTTCTGACAACAATGCTAATTTCAGTATTTTTTCTTTTTGAAATTTACATTCCGTGACGGAATTTATGTTTATGTTTTGATCTGTGTGTTGTTATCAACGGCCCAGTTTGACAGGCAGGCCGGGTTGCCAGATATACCTGTAAAAACATAAACCCAGCACGCTACAGCTGTAACGGTAGTACAGCCATGAAAGCAGCAAACAAACCAACAGGATCAACAGAGATAGATTCTACATGACATAAAAAAAAAGAAAACAGCATGTTTCTAACAGTTGCGTGACCAGAGACGTAACAACCCCCTGGTAAATATTGGAGATGTATTTGAAAGATGGAGACAGCTTAGATCCCAAAAGGACGCAGAGTGGGCTTATTTTCTCCTGAACCGGTAAGCATTAGCTCCACGCTAATTTATCACAGCTACTAGGGATGGGCATTTTTTGTCATTTCAACATTTGTGTACTCACATTGAATTATATAGCTAGAGTAACCGAGTTGGTTACTCGCAAAAACAATTGAGACATAGCCAGTAAAGTGATCCCGACTGGTCCTGGCTAACGCCGCCATGCTAATCCTGCTAACTGTTAACGTTACCGGGCAGTCCATGGCTGTTTACAGCGTGTAGCCTCTTCAGCGGCTGGAGCCGACAACGGTGAGTTATTTTAAGCCACGAGAGGGGGGCTATAAATCGGAAAGAGGGGACTATGAGTTTGCAGTGTGTTTAGCGATTGTTGCCGTAATTCTAAGCCAATGAAGTGTGTTCCGTCGGCAAGGTAGTGGTATTTTTAGCGTTTCGTATTGTAATTCTAAGCCGAGGAAGTGTGCCTGACTGGCGTGTGGAGAGGACAGTGAGGTTGTTGTGTTTTTAGCGGTTCATACTGTAATTTTAAGCCGAAAAAGTGTGTCTGTCAGTTGGTTACAGAGCTCCACGTGAGCCCGGGCTTTTATGACTGCAGCATCTAACGTTAGCTACTCGGCTGTGCTGTGGAGTAACGTCTGGCTATGTGAGAAAAGCGTCCAGCTACATTGTTGTGAATGCTGCGGTCTCAGCCTGGCAACCCCCGTGAACTTCGAGTCTGGGCAGGAGGGGGCGGGGGAGACGACTCTCCAGTATTTTGAATTGGTAGTGCAGTAACTATTTTAACCGCTAGCTGCCAGTATTACACACAATATTACATATTGCACCTTTAAATGTGCCAAAACCAAACCTTTACTAGTTTTAGTTGTACACATTAGTATGATATAAGGAATACAATTACCAAACCCATCAGAAACATAATCCTTTTACCCTAAAATGTATCTCAGTCCTAAGTCCTTTCATCTCTAGACAAAATCACCAATTTATCATACCTTAGTATTGCCTTTTCACCTTGGGCTCTAGCAGCTTTAAGCTTTGGCCACAGTTCCTTTCTTCTTTGAAGCACAGCCCCAGAGAAATCTTCGTTTATGTAAGTGTTAGTCCCCTTAAGCTTTCTAGCGGAGGAAAGAATGTGTTGTTTATCCTTCAAACGCAGTAGATTCACCATAATTCTCCTTGGCCTTCCGCCCTCCTGGTACTGACCCATCCTCTGGACACGCTCAATTTCAATCTTCCCATCCAGTCCCAGATTATTGGAGAACATGTGTTGTATCTTCTGCTCCAAACCACTCCAACTCTCTTCCTTATCATCTATTATACCATCAATGACTACATTTTTCCTTTTATGCTGATTTTCAATGAGGTCAAGCTTAGTGAACATTTCACCAATGTCTCGTTTTAAATTCATTAAGTCGTTTCCAGAAGATTTTATTTTGGCTTCAGATTCTTTATATCCTGATTTCATCTCCTCCATCATTTGTTGTGTAAATTCCAGACTTGTCTTCAACTCTTGTACATTGCGTATAACACCATCCAATCTCTTATTTGTTCCCTCCATAAACACTTGTATGAAACATTTAAAGTTGTCTTGCTGCTGAGTTAGCATGTATTTATAAAAATCTCTCTGCTGCTCCAGCTTTTGAGAGAGTACACTCATGGTAACAACAGACTCCTCCTCACACACTGCAGCTTTAGTTTGCTTAGGAGGCATGATCTTACCAAGATGTACAAAAGGATAGTTGATCTTACCAAGATGTACAAAAGGATAGTTGAATGATGTCAAAAATGCTGATGTCCAGGCCCACCTCCAGCCGAGGCCTACCAAGCCGAGAAGCCTCTCGACTTAGTTTAAAGGAACACGCCGACTTATTGGGAATTTAGCTTATTCACCGTAACCACCAGAGTTAGATAAGTCCATACATATCCTTCTCATCTCCGTGCGTGCTGTAAGGCTGTCTGACGGCTCCAGCGGCATCAGGCCAGCACAGAACATGCAGGTGAATGGTTCCAGTAATCCTACTGCTCCGAATAAGTGACAAAATAACGCCAACATGTTCCTATTTACATGTTGTGACTTTATAGAGTCACTATATTCTCAGACAGGCTTGCTGCCCAAGTACTATATTCTTCCGCCTGAGAATATAGTTCCCGGTTTGTTTACTGTTAGAATACGGCTGTGTCTCATGTTACGTTGTTTTTTGTACACGCTGTGACTCTACAAATCACAACATGTAAATAGGAACATGTTGGCGTTATTTTGTCACTTTTGTCACAATTGGGAGCAGTAGGCTAGTTGGAACCAGTTACCTGCAGGATCTGTGCTGGGCTAAGCTAATGCTGGAGCCGTCAGGCAGTGTTACAGCACGCACGGAGATGAGAAGGGTATGTATCGACTTGTCTTACTCTGGGGGTTATAGTGAATAAGCTAAATTCCCAATAAGTCGGCGTGTTCCTTTAACACCACGCCCCTTGTGCAGAGTTATTTTACTCCACTAGACATAAAAACTGAAGCATAGATAGAATTTACTTTGATAAGTAAATCACTGCTAAGATTTCCAACAGGATTCTTTAGATGTTTGTTGGATTGAAATGAGGGTCTCTATGCCTGTATAAGACTTGTGGTGGTGCGTTAGTTCATCTGTGGTTTCTGTGAACTGGCCTTTTCAGTCTGCCAGATAATCGGTAACTTCATCTCTATTACTAACACTAATTTAGATAGATATGAAACGTTTGGATGTATCATATACATGGTGACAGATATGCAACTTTAGAAAAAAAAATTGAATAATGTATGTATGTGTGTGTATTGATCTACGTCTCACCAGACATTGAGTCTCTTGCCAAACACCTTGATGCTGTTCAGGTGTGTGATGGCTCTGTCCACAGCATACTCATCTCCCATCTCAACCAGCGCTGTGCCAGGAACACTCTTCATAAACTTTACCTACAAGCACACAGGATCACACAATTGTTTGAGTCTGGCTTAAAACAAAAGTTAGGTGCCCATATGGACAGGGAAATAGATTTGGCCTTCGTACTTCCTTGTTTGCTTCCAATGTGAGTAGGGGTGGGTATCGCCAATAATTTCCAGAATCAAATTCAATCTGATTTACATGTCCCGATTCGATTACATTTCCAATTTGATTCAATAACAATTAGGTTAGGGTCATTTCAGTTAAAATACCAATTTAGCTTGGATATAAAAGAGATTCTCAGAGAACTAATGCAGTAAATAGTACAAGCAAGAAGCAAGCTTTAGTGCGTAACTTTTTGATATTAATGAACGTCCGTTCCATTCAAGCCATGCATGATCATGGAAGGCTTGTATCATGTGTGCCGACAGTTTTGTTGTCATTACTTAGACTTCCTCATGGGGACGACAGAAACTAAGCACTTTATTTTTTAAAGGTCCCATGGCATGAAAATTTCACTTCATTAGTTTTTTAACATTAATATGAGTTCCCCTAGCCTGCCTATGGTCCCCCAGTGGCTAGAAATGGTGATAGGTGTAAACCGAGCCCTGGGTATCCTGCTCTGCCTTTGAGAAAATTAAAGCTCAGATGGGCCGATCTGGAATCTTCTCCTTATGAGGTTATAAGGAGCAAGGTTACCTCCTCTTTCTCTGCTTTGCTTGTCCAGAGAATTTGGCCCACCAATGAGAGAGAGACATCATGGCTTTCAAATGAGCAAAGTGGCAGTTGGTCAAGGCCACACCCCACCCTCCACCTAGCCCCCCCTCTCGCCACCTCAATAACATTTAAAGCTACAGACACAGAAATGGCACATCCTAACGAAAGCTCATTGTCGGACTGGCTCTAGTGGCTGTAATTCTGCACCAAGGCTGAATTTCGGTTAAAGAGACTTCAGATACAGTATTAGGGGACCACTAAGGCCTATATAAAAGATACTTCAGATACAGTATTAGGGGACCACTAAGGCCTATATAAAAGATACTTCAGATACAGTATTAGGGGACCACTAAGGCCTATATAAAAGATACTTCAGATACAGTATTAGGGGACCACTAAGGTCTATATAAAAGATACTTCAGATACAGTATTAGGGGACCACTAAGGTCTATATAAAAGATACTTCAGATACAGTATTAGGGGACCACTAAGGCCTATATAAAAGAGACTTCAGATACAGTATTAGGGGACCACTAAGGTCTATATAAAAGAGACTTCAGATACAGTATTAGGGGACCACTAAGGTCTATATAAAAGAGACTTCAGATACAGTATTAGGGGACCACTAAGGTCTATATAAAAGATACTTCAGATACAGTATTAGGGGACCACTAAGGTCTATATAAAAGATACTTCAGATACAGTATTAGGGGACCACTAAGGCCTATATAAAAGAGACTTCAGATACAGTATTAGGGAACAACTAAGGCCAATATATAAAAGCATCCAAAAAGCAGCATGTCATAGGACCTTTAAAATGCACCCAGGTTTACATTAAGAATGGAACCCCAAAAAGGGAGTAAATTCACCACACCCATGGTGAAAAGGTATTAAAAGATCAATGTCACAAGAACAAAGATTGATTTTAATTGGAGAAACAATTATTTGTAACCCAGCCCTAGATGTAAGTGAGTGGATAAAATACATTCCAAAGTTGATCTGCTTTTATGTTCTGTGGTGCAGTACAGCATAGTGGGCTGAGGATGTCTCAAAAAGTTACATAAAGCTCTACTGTGGATTTGACAGCCTTGAGTAGTCCTCTCAGTGTAATGGCAGAGTGTAACTGTATAGAGTCTTTTGATGATAATGTAAGGAAATGATTATCAGAAGGGTGGGAGTCATTTGTGAGCAATTCCTTCGCCCTAACGATCCAAACAGCAGTGACTGCTGTGAAACCACAATTATAACTCTCCTTTGTTTCTATAATAAACATGAAACTACAAAAGCTGTCAAAGACACCCACCTTCTCAATGTTGCCATAGAGGCAGAAGAGGTTGAAGATGCGGGTGCAGTTCATCTTGGACGAATGGAGGCCGCTCACCATGGCAACAGAGCTGGGGGCATGGCTGGAATATGAGGAGGATGATTGGGGCGCAGGGTAGGACACCATGTCTGGAACATCCACTGAGCTGAGCTTGTACCTGCTGTTGCCAGGCAGAGGCAGCAGGGGGCAGGGTTGACCTGAAGAGGCAGAGACCGAAATTAATTGAATGATAGAACTGATAGCCTGCGTCTGTTGTTATTTTTTAGATGTGGCTGTGCTGTCTTCAGGAGGGTTCCCACTATTTGCAAAAATCTTTTTTACCAGGAACCCCACTTCACCCTTGTGACCTAAACTAAGTGTTATATAAGCACTGTAACTCTCATTTGATATATTATCTGAGTTTAAACAGCACATTTGACTCCAGTACAGCAGATATATAGCAATGATTAACTCCAACAATGAGCATTCATTCTTTACTTTCTCTCTCTCTCTCTCTCTGTCTATCTGCCTGAGGGATCATAAATTAATCAGATTACTAAGTTAAATTCCTCTGTGGATTCAAAAAGTCCCACATTGGCCTCTAGAGACCACTGAAAATGTAACCAATTTTGGCATGCCCTTATAATAAGTGTTGTGAGATGTTGTGCAAATCTTTTTTAATACAATGTTTCTCCTGGAAAGAGAGGAAATTTTAAACTTAACAGAACCCCCCCTCCCCCCATGCCCCCTCCAACAGCTGAGGCCTCACTTTAGCTAAAGCTGAATGAGGACTTTTCTTACAATGTAATCACACTAATTCTTCGAACATTTAACACACATATCACGCATGTGCGCTCACACACATGTAAACATGTAACTGATTATTTCAGATAAGGGGATTGGTCTGTTACCTACACAGGGTGTTTACTTACTTACTACTTAATTTATCAATCAAACAGCTAATTTTATTTCTGTCTTCCCTGATCTAAGAAAGAGATAAAAAAGCAACATGAAAAAGAGGGCTGTCATAAAGGAGCGTTTCACCCTATGTAATCCTGTTTCTGTATCAGCTCTTTATTTTCCTCATCACAATTAAACAGCTATGTCCGTTTTGAGAAACACAATACATGTGAACCTTATTGTGATGAGGCTACTGATTGAGCGTTGTCTCTAGTATCATGTATCTACGATCAGTTTCCTTCAGCCCACAGACTGATCGGAACATTTGTTCACAGTTGGATGGACATAAAGATTTGGGATTCCAGACTTAAAAGTATTAAGCCGCTTTTCTTTTATTTTGGTCATCTCAGTGCTGATTAGATTAGATTAGATTCAACTTTATTGTCTTTGTGCAGAGTACAAGTACAAAGACAGCGAAATGCAGTTTGCATCCAACCAGAAGTGCAAAATAAAGCTGAAAAGTGCAATGTGATATACAAGTATAGACAGGTGGTGCATAGGCAGGACAAGAAATATATTGCAGTGTTATAAGAGCAGTATAAATATGGCTATGTAATATGAACAATGTATGAACAACATGTACATGTGGCGGCTTAGTAGGTTACATTTATACACTGATAAACTGAACACAGCTGATTTACTGTTAACTGGATCAAGAGATGCATAACCCATAGCTGCGTTATGACAAACATTTCACATTAAAGGGTAATTTAGTTTTTTGTTCAACCCTGGACCCTATTTTCCCATGCACTAAATGACTAATGTGAACACCAAATCTTTGAATTTTGTCCAGTGTTGAGCGAGAATAGCACACACGCACAGAGCAGACACCACATGCCTGCCAGTGTCAGGTAAACTCTGCCCTCAAAATATATTTCTGCACGCTCGAATGAAACTGACTTTTGACACTCTGGGGGCAGAAACCAAGCAGGCACTGGCCCTCTGGCTGAAAAAGTGTTATTCTGTCTTTATTAACGATGTAACGCAAGACACCATCGTAAATAAAGGAATGTATAAGTGTGTCTCTTCCGTTCTGTTGTTGGGATATGTGCGATGCTTTTGAAATGTCCATAAATCCTTGCCGATGTACCCTTATCTCTAACATTAGAGCTAGCCTTAGCTAAAATGGCTATCGTTTAGCCTGGCCAGCCAGTCTGATTAATCCATAACAGAAATTTAGAGCCAAATAACCAAATACTTTTATTATTTTTGGCATGTCTAACTTATTAGTAGAACACGATCACACATTAACTTTACATCCTACACCACGTCATGAAACATTATTTCAGTTTCTGGATCAATCAGAAACAACAGCCACATTAGCTAAGGCTAATGTTAGATCTAATTTTAGAGGTAGGCTATATGGGTTCATACATCGGCAAAGAATTTTACCAACATTTCACAAGCATTAACCTGACTCCGCCAGATGGATCGCTTCGCATTTGCTCGGCATATCCATCTGGGAACTTTCCGTTGGAGAACTTTTGGGAAGGGGCGGAAATACTGGTTAGCTGATTGGATGAACCATCTGTCTATCACCTATGTTGGTGATAGATGGGCCAAATCAACCAATCAGATCCACGAAGCGTATGAAAATACAACCACAAGCCCGCCCATGCTGCTGCAGGCAAAGCATAGCTCGTTAGCTCAGCATGCAAGCAACGTGTCGGTAAAGGAGATTTGCCGTTTGTGTAACGAGAATTTAGGAATAAAAGACACCATTTCAGGTTCCTGGACCATATTCCAAAAGAAGGATCCAAGAGAAAAAAAGCATTAGCGAGCGGCTAACAGAATTAGGGCTATACCGCTGTCTGAAAATACTGGTTAGCTGATTGGATAAACCATCTGTCTATCACCACCTAACCCACCTCAAAACCAACGCTGATTGGCCCGGTCGTTTGGCTAACGGCTCCAAATTTTCTCTGCCTCAAGATGCCAGACTGATCTGCGAGTGGAAAACTGGAGCTCGCGAGATCAGGACGGTCTCACGAGGCTACACAAGCATCGCACATATCCCAAAAACAGAAATGATGAGAGACACTTATACATTCCTCTATGTCATGGCCTGCCCGTGACTCAGGCTGTGTAGTTTTTCCTTTTTTGGTGTTCTGTTTGTGTGTGTGGAGTTTGTGGGCAGACGTGGCTTTCTCCAGGGCACCTTTCCTATACCAAAGCACATTTTCCTAAAGAAAAATGCTGTTCCAACAGTGGAGAGCTGCAGACAAATGGGGCTACTGTGTTGACCTGGCATCAGTAAGTTACAAACCAAAGCATGGCAGGAGAACAGCAATTTCACAATGTCCCCATTATGTTGTCAGACACTTAAAATTACAATCTGAGCTTGTCAGTGGCAAAAACAGCACTTTTGGTGGACGTACATCGACGGTGCACATTTGCCCTAACGGATTACATTGCAGCCCTGTTCGCCGCTGCCACTCACTCAACACTGGAACAATTTCAAAGATTTTAGATTTTTTAGATTAGTCACTACACAAATGCATTGGAAAATAGGGTCATGGTTGAAAAATACGCAAATTCCCCTTTAATCTTTGTGCTTAATGTACTCAGTAACTGTGGCCTATTTAACTTTAAATCATCAAGCCACATCCACGTGTGCACGTGTACTCAAGGTTCACCAACAAATGCACGTGCGTCTTGTATTTCCAAGACTCTTCTCACCCCCATATAGAGTATGTGTATGTATGTGTTCGCGTGCGTGTTTGTTTGTGCGTGTGTGTGACAGCTTAAATTAAAGAGTGTAATTGGCAGGGATCAGTTTGCAAATGCAGGTGAAGGTTTACCTACTGCTGCAGACCATTACACATGACTGGCAGTCCACAACTATGCTGGGGAATGTGTGTGCGTGTTTGTGTAGAAGAGTGTCAAGTTTCACCTCAGAGGTATGGGGACTGTAGATTAAGTAGCAGCCTTGTATAAGGCGGCAGATTCAGTTACCAGTTTAATTCTAAGTGTGGGTGTGTGTCTTTGTCTTACCGTAGCCGTTATCGCTGCTGTAGGACGATGGGTGTTCTCCTAAAATGGCCTGTCTCTGCCTTCCCTTTCCACGGTCTGAAACACACACACACACACACAAACACACACACACACACACACACACACACACACACAGTAATTTACTACGAAACAATGGGCTTCTTTCACGATGTAGGCTTTGCGTCAGAAGACTCCACAGTAAAATGGGAAAACGTATTTAATCCAGAACAAGGCCCATTAGTATCTGCTGTTTGACACTGCCTTTTTAGAGGGCTCTTGAAACAAGCTCAAATTATTTCTGGGGTTGGATAATTACAATAGACAGTTTGTTCTCTTCTGTCCGATTGTCTGACTGCTTGTGTTTCTTGACCCATCTTTGACGATGTTAATGTGTTCCCAGATCTCAGCAATTAACTCGGCTATTACAATATTCACGTTATTAATGGAAATAAATCCTTCAGAAATTCCAGTTTCACATTAATTTGGTCTTGTTTTCATGGTTTTGTCATTTCTACCCATTCAGCCATCCATTTCCAGACTTTATCTAAGCAAAAGGGTAAACAAAGTAGTCCATTCGTCCTTCTCTCCCAGCCACAGACTCCAGCTCCTCCGTGGGATCCATAGACATCTCCATGTTCTACAGTAAGTCAGCCCTGGGGTCTTCTCTCCCATAGAAAGGCTTCCAGGAGGCATCCTAATCAGATTCCAAAACCAATTTCAATTTCAACTGCCTTCTTTTGAAGCAAAGTAGCTTCCAGATGTTGGAGTTCTGGACTGAGCAACCCAGCCAAGAACACAGATTGCCTCTGCTTATATCCACAATGTCATTCATTTGGTCACTACTCAATGCCCTAGACCATAGGGGAGGGTTGGAACGTAGCTGACTGACTAATTACTGCCGAAGCCACATCGATCCATTTGTTGATCTTGTGTTTCATTTTACTCTTACTTGCAAGCAAGACCCTTTGTTCATTGCTCAGGAACTGAGAAAATCCCCCTGTCCAGCAGAGTATCATGATGTTTTAATGATCAGCTTGACGGGCCGTGGCAAACAAAGGGAGGACTATTTTTTTTTTATAAACCATAAATTCAATTGTCAGAAGCGATGTCATGTGGAAGCCAGTAAGGTCAGTGGTGTAAGTGAATTGATGTGAAAAGAACCAGAACAAAAGAACCAAACAAAGTGATGGAGGGAGGACTAAGGTGGCAGCTTGTGTAGCGACAGGGAGCATTTGTACCAGGTGCGCTCAGCCGATCCAAGTGAACAGCCCTGCCTACCAAACTACCAATAAAAGAGCAAACAGACCAGAGGGCCGTCACAACCACCAGTTTGACTTGAAGGTTGTGGGCCCTATTTTAAAACGCCAGACGCAGGTGCGTTTCGGGCGTGTCCAAATCGTATGTGCGCCAGGCGCATGGTTCAAAAGGGTTGTACTTAGTGTCTTCATTAATTCATAGGTGTGTTTTGGGCCTAACATGCAATAAACCAATCAGAGATCATCTCCCATTCCCTTTAAAAGCCAGGCGCGTTTGGACCTTGGTGCATTGTTATTATGATGGAGGATTTGCTAAGCAGGAATGAGAGATTTTCAGGAGAAGAAACTGATCTGCTCGATAACACTATTTCACATTGTACATTTTTTTTATTTGTAAACTTTTGCATGTTTGTGTGCTGCTTCGCGCGGCATGTCCCGTCCAGAACGACGTGGGCTCTGTATGGGACGTGGACAACTGAGTCGGTCTTAAACTAGCAAAGACACTTGAATTTGGCTTTGCTCTGCTGCCCCAGTACATGGAGGTCACAGGTCAATGAAGCAAACAACATCATCTACAAAAAGTAGAGATGCAACTCTGAGGCGACCATACTGGACATTTCACCCCCCCCCCGCTGCACATTCTGTCTCTGAAACAGAAGGCAGGGCACAATCCTGGCAGAGCCCCACTGTGAATGTCCTACTCACAGAGCTACTAGCTGAGATCTGAGACACAATAACAAATCTCTGCTATACAGCATCCAAAAAATAGAACCCTTAGAGTGCACAAAATCGGAACCATTTTAAACATCGTACAAGAGTAAAGGGATGGAGAACAGAGGATGGTGCTACAGGAGCGGTTCAGGCTTTTGTATGGATGCTTTCATAATTTGGAACTTGTCAAAAATAAAAGCTGATCACAGCCAGTCTTCTCAGTGGTGGAGAAAATGACATTTTTCAGAAGCTTTTGAAGGCAACAGTAACATGTAGTCATGCATTTTGTTTGTTCTTGTTAAAAAAAAAGAAATACACACACAATGAAATTGAGCCCTGAAATACTGCCCCGACAGAGATGGGTTTATTTATTAACTAATCTTATGTACATGACAGTTAAAGAAAAAGATGGACTTGGTGTTATTTCTGCCTATGTGCTATTCTCTGGGCAGAAGGAGTGTGAGGGCTGTGCACAGTCCTCCTACAAACCATACAGCTCAGTTACATGTTACTTGTCATTTTTTTTTCTGTTGAAGGTATGAGAGTTGATTTCAAATTACATTCATTTCTATAAACCACACTCATGAGTACTGATTCTACACCCCAGAAAAAAATTGAAAACGTCAATACACGTTATGGTAATGATGGAAGAGAATAAATAAGAAATAAACAGCTTTAAGGTGGCTTTATTCAGAGAGAGGCAGGTATAATGATACAGAGAGGGGCATGTGAACAGAGATATGAAAGAGACAGTACCTGTGAGGCATCACGCTTTCTCTTTTTTCTCCCTCATCACGAAAGAACATCAACCTGCATTACATTATCATCATAATGATAAAAACATCACCATCGTTACTGTGACTCATCCACAACAAAGTGATAGCATTACATACTGCAGTATATATACTACATACAAGCTATACACTTCATTGGAGTCACATTGCAATGACACTGACTTTTTGTCAGTTGATAGGAAGAGTATATAGTAAAAAGTATCCCTCCCCCATTCTCCGGTCAACAGGTATGTGCTGATGCAATGCTGTGTCCTGAAGCGCGCACACACACACACACACACACACACACACACACACACACACACACACACACACACACACACACACACACATTTAGAGAAGAGATGCTACAGCAGTGAAAAGTGAGAATGCCAGGAGATAATCCAGACAGCAGGATGGCAATCCACACTGACCTTCATGCATAAATTGGCAGCACGCACACGGCATGCATGCATATTTCTCTGGTACGTTCAGAGTGTCACAAAGGCAGCTGAGCTGAGCTACTGCGTGCATCCACCAAGACAAGACAAAACACTGCCATTAAAGGTTCCAACTCTTCAGTTATGGTAGGCTTGTTTTGTTGCGAGCAACTGACATAACCAGGTAAACCACAACGGCTCTGTATTAACCACATTATGCCTTATTTAGGGTTTGGAACAAATTAAGTCTAGTGATGGATGGAAAAGAAGTGGACTGTGCTCTAGTATGGGTATGCAAAGGTTAAGGACATTTTGGTACTTCTGTAAAACTGGGTCAATGTTCAGATCCATTGTAACTGTGGCAAAACCAAATTGACCATGAGGTCTACTTCCTTTGACTAGGGAAACAAACGAGCCATGCAGAGTAGACCCCCCCCCTCTCCTCCACCCAGTTGCTAGTAGCCAAGGAGAACACGGAGGATTAAAAAAACATGGACTCTTCAGAAGACGTCATTATCTTTACTCGAGTTTCTGCGTGGGAAAGTCGCCGGACGCCATAATCTTCTGAACATAGTCATACTGAGAAATCCAGAGAGAGTTGTGTGGAGTCTTAATTAGCTTTGTAACTAATTTGGCAATGGCTTGAATGGAACGGACGTTCATTCATATCAAAAAGTTACGCACTAAAGCTTTTAGGAATTGTAACCATGCAAAAGCAGTCTGATTGGTTCATATGTGTGATATAATTCCACAAAAGATGACTACGATGTCTAATTCCTTTGCACAAATCTGTGTTATACCTTATCTGAGGAAAAATAAACTAACAAACTAGCTAAAAGCCA
Organism: Perca flavescens; assembly: GCF_004354835.1. Taxonomy (NCBI): domain Eukaryota; kingdom Metazoa; phylum Chordata; class Actinopteri; order Perciformes; family Percidae; genus Perca; species Perca flavescens. The sequence continues at coordinate 6,984,168 of NC_041347.1, forward strand.
CTTCAAAACAGAAATATGTATGGTTAACTTCTACCTCCTTGGTAGCCTACCTATTTCCATTGCCGTCAGACAGCCCTTCCCGAGGTGGTACCAAAGCCGTTACCTATGTTCAATGGCAAACGCACAGATATGTGCAGCAAGCCAGCCCAGGAGGGCCTATTGTGATCATAATCATTTATTAATACAAATATATTTCAATTGGAATGTGTCTATAACTTTCATATAATCACAACATACCACCTGTCGTGAGCTATTGCTTAAAAATAAAACATATTACGAGTGTTGCCACCTGTAACAGAGCCAGGACCTGGTACAAGCAGTTGGGCAAATTTTAGGAATGCCACGGTAGTAGTTCCATTATCTTTATTGTGACTAGAATTGCCACTGTTCATCCCATCCCCAACCAGCACCGTCAGACACCGCCCACCAAGAGGCTGGGTCTGTCCGAGGTTTCTGCCTAAAAGGGAGTTTTTCCTTGCCACTAAATGCTTGCTCTTGGGGGATTTATTGGAATTGTTGGGTCTTTGTAAATTAAAGAATGCGGTCTAGACCTACTCTATCTGTAAAGTGTCTTGAGATAACTCTCATACTATAAATAATAATTAATGGATTTGAATTAAATTGAAATCCACAGCAATCCAGCCCTTTGGTCCCAAAACGTCCCAGTTAGATAGCAAATGCAGTAAACATTCTTTGTAATTCTTTACAATCATTCACTCAAAGAACCAAGCAGGCCTGCCTAGTGCACAATCCAAATTTTCTACAAAACTTGCCATTTTCAACGTGTGGCTTGCTAGCTCGAAGACTGTTGTTGTATTCTGTAGCGAAGGGATTGTGGGAAAGGCATCACACAGAGAGCGGGAGGGGCAAAGATGTCAGGCTTTATCCTGGATTTGTACTTCTGTTGATCCAGACTAACAACTCAGTAACACAAGCAGAATGCAGACGTACGTGTGGCCTCAATGTTGTCAATGAAGTTCACCTACATTTCTTCCTGTTCAGTCCACCAACTATTGCAAACACAAAAAGCTACATTTGTGGCTTGTTGTGAAAGAGGTAGAGCCTTTCAAATACGTTGACTTCTACCTCTTTCACTCCGTGATGCTGAGGCCCCCACACTTTAATTCTAAAGCAGTCTTGTTAATAAACTCTGTGTGGCCAGTGATTCCCACTCAGAGATATCGATCAGTAATGACTTCCACCCTGTCTGTGTCCTTGCAATGTGCCTCTATTGAAAACATATAACACTGTAGATATACATTTATTTGGTGAATATTTCATCTATAACAGAGTTGGGCCCAGTTCACAATGCTATCAATCATTTCATGAAATCATTTTGAAACAAGATAGTCTACGTCTGAATTAGTGATCCTTACAGGCTCCAATGTTCATTATGCAACACTTAACCCAGCCTTAAAGGTTCCTTGTGGAGTTTTAGACCTGTAGCAGTGCTATTCTGGTGACCAGTAGGAGATGGTAACACAACCAGATATGATGCGATGTGCCAACAAAGGCAGGGAAGAAGAAGACTGCGAGCTAGTAAACATGAATTTAAATAAAAGTTGGATACTTAAAAAATGTATTTTAGATTATATATAATGAGGAAGAGCATGCACTTGGCACGCTTGTTATACCTCAATGATACACAATGCATTTTGGTGAGTAACACTGAACGTAAACATATCTCTTGTTTGTTCAAAAGAAAAATACATAGGGCAACAAGTTTGTTCTGAGGGTGTAGCTAGAAAATGGTTACACTATTAAAACCAATCTGCTCATTAAATACAATTAGCAAAATCTGGCAAGAAGGTGGCACTTGGTAAAAGGTCATTAGAAATCATGGACATGACTATTCAGAGCAAATATAATGGTGATCTCGACAGTAGCTATTCAGTCCCTCCAGGATTTCGCGATGTCGCTAATTCAACCAATCACCGTGACTTTTCCGCAAATTTGACCAATAACCAGAGTTTACCGCAACTTCAACCAATCCCAGCAGTCCCACGTGCCAGACTTTGAGAGCCACTGACCAAGCGGGAGTAAGAGGGAGCTTGTTTCTGAAATTCCGATATGAAGACGAGACTCAAACATCTCACATTTACCAACAAAACGTACAGCGAAAGACCGTGCAAAACATTTCAGACTGTCCTGCCAACTTGTAAACGTTTTAACATCAATGTACGCTGTAACGTTTTTTCACTACACAGTCACTAAAGCGGCTACTTTTTGAATATTGTTGGCTCTCTGCAGCGGGCGGGGGCGGGGCTGCTGCTCATACAGTTCCCCCCCGCTACTGACGCCCACACACACAAACGCACACGGTGGATGCAAGAAAAACCGGAGATGCGACAACACGATGACCTAAACTGAGGACAGCTACACTCGTTATTGTAAGTGCAATAACAAGTTAAAGTCCAATAAGTACTTTATCGAACCGTATGAATGTGTGTCCCAGGCCAGGATATGAAATGAACTAACAATGTAACGAGCAACAAGCCACTGACACAAATTATTGACTCAATAAATTATAATTTTTTGTCTTAAATCCACCAGCCATTTTCATATTATACCAACATTTGCAGCATCCTGAGCCTTTTTGGTAAGGTTCCTAGGAAAACTCAGCCCAGAGTAGTTTTATTCTCCCGAAACAAGTTTCCTTTTTATTTTTAAAGAACTATACAAAAAAAAAACTTTCACTGACTCCCGCAACTTCATTGCAACAAACATACAAAAGACATCGCAAAAAAGCTCCCGCAAAATCAGGCATTTTGGGCCGCAACTATCTAAAAAAAGAGGCAGCAAAATCCTGGAGGGACTGAATATTACATATTTTGCTCTGGACCATCCTTGGCCTTACTGCTAGTGGAACAAAAATGGGAAGAAAAGACACCAGGACATTTGTTGTATAACTACAGTTTTAAATAGTTTGACTATTTTAGATTAAAAGTCAATCTAATTTCCTGAATTGATTGAATTAAGAATGAACCGAGCCCAACATTAATCTCATCACAGTTTGAAAGAATTCTCAGCTACACACCACATAGTACAAAGACTGCTGCTGTACAGAGGACAGTGCATAGACAGCAACAAATGTAATCCGGCATATTATAGTAGGAGTGCTGTTTGGCCCTGGTTTTAAATAAGGAACTGATACATTCCAAATAATCTATATATGAAAAATATAGAGCTACATTATGTGAAAAGCACATCCATGCACGTGTCTGAATGTACAGCTACTGTAATCAGGGGGTTCCGATTTAGGGGTGTCACAATATACTGGTTTTCACCATTATCACAGTTTTTTCAAGCTTGAATTGATCTTTTATTTTTCTCAAAAATGGATCCCTCCACACGCACAGTTTACACGATCATTTTGCAGGGGAGCAGCAGGGCATTAATTAGAAGTTTGTGCAGTGAAAGTAAAGCCAATGCTTAAGTGCCATTGACCTGCATTCTATCTCATTTTCAGCATGACCCTACTTCTCACTTGATTTATTACCTCAGTAAACATGTTCACATTCATTTATATTCATGGTCTCAGTCACTATTTTTTAAGTCTTCTTCAATACAACATGATGTTCATTTTTGTAAATTATGGTCCCATTTGGAGTAAATTGACGATAAAGCAGGACATGCTTTAGGGCGTGGCTACCGTCAAACTGGCAACTTGTTTTGGGGTGTTGTCCATGTCTTAATCTTTGACCCTCTCACTGTGTGTTTTCACTTCATCAAAGTTAAGTGGAACATTTTGGTCACCTAAAAATGTCTTGTTCAGTATTATGCTAGCCAGGCTAGCTAGCTAATGCTAGCGTTAGCTGGTAACTTAAGGGAAAGTTTGCTAATTTTCTGTACTGCTGTACATGCAGATGAATGGGCAATTGTGAATGTATTTTTTTGAAAACTTTGGCAATTTTTGCCCCCTCAATCACATTTTGAAACATTCTGAGATTTCTTGGGGCAGTTGGTGTCTTCGCCAATGACATGTCAGTCAAGTAAATAACAATGTGAAAGGGATAAAAGTTTTACTAAATCATGTGTGAATAGTTTGAATTCTATATAGGACAGTTTTAGCTTGAGTAAGTCAGTTCATGGTATGTAGTTCTCTGATTAAATGTAAATGCTCTGCTCAACTCTTCTCATGTCAGAGCTACGTTATCACTGAAAGAGAATGTGGAGTCAGAGTTATGGTCAAAGGAAACATCTCAACTCACAACTATTCCCTGCAGCCACAATCCTGCTGCATTCCAATTAGAGAATACACTTGTTTAATCATTACTTCATTCATTCAGTTTGCATTACATTAGCTTAGCAGAACAGCTGTCCATTAAGTATTAGTGACAAAAACAAGAAGGACATTTGTAGGTCAGGTAAGACCTTATGAATGGAGTAAGGTGAAGTGATGTGATAATAATATCATTATACTATTAATAAAGTTATTAACTAATTAAGTCTTGCTTTTAAGATTCTATTCTATTAATTACATGTTTTATGTTCATGTTGGAATAGGGTGGTTAGCAGTTAAATGTGGAATGACATTTTGAATATAATTTTAAATAATATTTTATTAATGGCTCTTTTTATTATTATAGTTATTTAAAGTATGGAGAGGTTATTATTGTGATATTTTAATGAAAAGTTGATTTCGTGACATCCCTAATTCAGATGAAGTAAAATGACAGAGCAAATATTATGCCAGACTTTTATACGGTAGCCTCGCATAGCCAGACTTTTGACTGTCAATATGTCTGGTCCAAAATGTTGAGCTATCAACCAGATATATCTTCACAATCAGATTTTGCAGTAAAAAAAACAAATAAAAAAGGCAGTTTGGAGTGTACAGTAGATTTTCATTATTTGTTTGCTGGAAGACCTGCATTATCATCACTGTTATATAATACTCTATTTTTGTGAAAATTTCATTCATTGTATTTCATAATCGTAACTGTGCTTTTGCAACAACATGTCAAACGGCCAATACAGCCTATTGAATTAAGTTAAACTGAACCACAGAGTAAAATCTAGAATCTGGGCGCTCTGAAGAGCTTAACACACTGTGTAGACCAGACAATTGGGCCATGCAAGACTACCTTTCCAGACAGAAGAAGAGATTAGAAACAGTGTGGAGCAGATAGATGGAGTCTTGCAGACAGAGGTGGGGCTGAGGTCTCCTGGGCATGTTGAAGCAGCAGCTGCATGGTGGTCAGCAGGAGTGAGATCCATCTCTTTCTCTTTTTTTGCTGGGTTGCAGAAGTGTAGATGGAAGAAAGCTGCAGTGCATGGTCAGCCTGACGTCCATCCCTCTTTCTCTGTTCTCTCTCTCTCTCCCTCAATGTTTCTCTCTCTCTTTCCTCATGGTAAGCGGAGGTGCAGGCTTGTGAGAGGCCGGTGATTTGCTGGTGTGAGTGTTTAGATTGGAGATGGAGAGACGGGAGGCGGAGAAGTCTTGGTGTGATGTAGGTCTACGGTCCAAACTGTTATGACTACACTCTCAATCCAGAATGATTGTAGATCTGGACACTTTCACAAACGACTGACCATTTTCATCTATTGGTGTAACGTGAATCAAGGATTGCTGCAGTGGAGGGAAATGTGCCACTACAGAAAATTCCGTCTAAAACAGAGTCCTACCTTCCACATCCCAGTATTGTGAAAAAGTAGGGTCATCCCAAACGGCCCAGTGGTCATGGTCTGACTTAAGTCTAAGTATGAAATAGAGACAAAAGAGAAAGAGGGAGACAGTGTATGCCTTACCTCGTCTGACCAGGTACGGTTTGGTGTAGTCCCAGCTCTCGTTGTCATTTTTAATCACGTTCAGGCGTGTAGGCTGTTTGACAGAAAGATGAAAGAATTAATCAAGATCCAGTTAAATGTACAACAGATATACATGAGCTGCATTCTTAGTAATTTGACAGTTTGCTCGTAGCTTTTAGTAAACCCTGCAAAACAGTTTTTGACCAAAACGTGTCAGCTGCCAGTATGCCAACAAGGCGTGTAGCAAAAAGAGACAACACCAAGAATGACATCAAAGACAGAAAAGAAGGAGAAAGAACTGGAAAGAGTTCTGCGCGCAGCTCAGCGCCAACGTCAGTCTGTCCTCCGGATCCCATACCCAGTCCAACGGTCTAGCGTAGCACATGAACCAGGCGATGGAGACAGCTTTTCGCTGCTGTGTATCCCAGGACCCTTCTTCCTGGTGCCAGCAGCTTGTTTAGGTGGAACACGCCCACACCACTTTCACTAGTTCTGTTACAGACCTGTCACCTTTTCAATGTGCCCATGGGAACCAGACTTTCCTCTTCCCAGGCTTGGATAAGGAGATCTCCTGCCCATCTGTCCAGACCTTTATGGATGAGGCTATTTGCACCCCTGGTACAAATATCAATGTATGCTATTTGCACCCCTGTGCATTTACAGTACCTTGGCATATATTTACACACAGTTATCCATACTACTCATGTATTACACCTTTTTGGAATATTATCGCCCTGACATTCTTACCCTAACCATAACCAATCCCACTCCTCTTGCCTAAACCTAACCAACCCAACCAGAGCAGGCATATTCATGAGTCTTCCCCTACCACCCTGCAAAAAAAAAAAATCCAAATTTAAAAAAGATCACCACACAGGGGAATCGAACTCCAAACTCCCATACCAAAGGTAAGCGTACTAACCACTCACCTAGCAGATCTTTCAGGAAATTGAACAACTGTTCTACTTGGTTTTTTCAAGCCTCGGTTGCTAGGTAACCATACTGTATACAAAAAAATAGGTACTAACTAACAAACCAACGGTTGTATGCTTTCACTGAAGACAGAAAGCGCAACTGTAGTATCCATTTTGCGCTAGAAATTCAATTGTTATAAACTTTAGAGACAAAACTTCCCTAATATGCCAGTTTCTGCGGTCATGGAAGATGAACTTCCGCCATGATTTCGGTGCACGCGAGCAACGTTTTTTTGTTGTTACGTCACAGGGTGTAAATAGCTCAGCTGTGTGGCCGAGGCTATTCGTACCGGGGGCGCAAATAGACACTCCGGACCTTTATACTCCACTACAGCAGAACATGGATCCAAACTCGAGCTTTGCTTCTCCACTCATCCGCTCGGTGAACTGCTACACCACCACTAACTGACGCTGTTCTCAAACACCCCCCTACCTGGTGGGCCAGAAAGTGTGGCTGTCCCTCCAGCACATTCCTCTGCGGGTCAAGTCCAAAAAAACTGGTGCCCCCATTCAATGGCCCCTAGCCGATCAAAATAATCATCAATCCAGTGGCGGTGAAAATCGAGTTACCCCGGTCCATGCTGGTCCATCAAACTTTCCTGTTAAGCCGTTCCTGGAGAGTCCATTGGTCGCGGCCACTCCACCCCTTCCATTGATTTGTTTCATTTACCTGAGCTACTAGTGAGCTAGTCCATATCCTCATCCGCTCCCACTGTCGAGGGAGGGGACTCCAGTACCTGGTCAAATGGGGAGGATATGGTCGAGAAGAGGGGTCCTGGATTCCTGCTTGACACATTCTTCGCCCACACCTCCATCTATCCATCCATCCATCTTCGTCCGCTTATCTGGTGTCGGGTCGCGGGGGGAGCAGCTCCAGCAGGGGACCCCAAACTTCCCTTTCCCGAGCAACATTAACCAGCTCCAACTGGGGGATCCCGAGGCGTTCCCAGGCCAGGTTGGAGATATAATCCCTCCACCTAGTCCTGGGTCTTCCCCGAGGCCTCCTCCCAGCTGGACGTGCCTGGAACACCTCCCTAGGGAGGCGCCCAGGGGGCATCCTTACCAGATGCCCGAACCACCTCAATTGGCTCCTTTCGACGCAAAGGAGCAGCGGCTCTACTCCGAGCTCCTCACGGATGACTGAGCTTCTCACCCTATCTCTAAGGGAGACGCCAGCCACCCTCCTGAGGAAACCCATTTCAGCCGCTTGTACCCTGGATCTCGTTCTTTCGGTCATGACCCAGCCTTCATGACCATAGGTGAGGGTAGGAACGAAAACTGACCGGTAGATCGAGAGCTTTGCCTTCTGGCTTAGCTCTCTTTTCGTCCTGGCGGTGCGATAGATTGAATGCAATACCGCACCCGCTGCGCCCGATTCTCCGACCAATCTCCCGCTCCATTGTCCCCTCACTCGCGAACACAACCCCAAGGTACTTGAACTCCTTCACTTGGGGTAAGGACTCATTCCCTACCTGGAGAAGGCATTCCATCGGCCACACCTCATCATCTCTTTATCAGACAACGGCAAAAAAAAAAAAAAAAAAAAGTTGTTTTCTCACTTGATTTATTGCCTCAGTTAAGATTTTTCTAATGAGTTTATGGTCTAAATCTTTAGTTTTAAGTCTTCAATACATCATGATGTTCTTTTCATAAATAATGGTCCCATTTATTTAACAATACAATATCCATTGTAAAAACAATTCCAAACCTATTTATCCTATTTACTTAGATCATGATGTTATCTATTTAGAATATTTTACACTCAAAATAAAATAAATAAACCCCTCCCTCTCCCGTCTCTATATTCAATCAAATAATTATTAATTTCTTTCACAGCACTGTAACTTTTATTCTTGTATTTGTATATTATTCTATTTTTGCCTGTTTAATCTTATATATGTTTTTAATTGCTCCTTAATGTTTTATGTAAAGCACTTTGAATTACCTTGTTGCTGAAAGGTGCTGTAGAAATAAAATTGCCTTGCCTTACAACCTCAGCCTGTCAGTCAGTCACCAGGGCATAGAAACCACTGTTGTGCCTGCTTGTCTCAGAGGAAGTGTCACGCCAACTGCATCGCGACCGCTTTCACTTCGCCATTAATATGATATTGGTGTCTGCGGGAAGTTTTGTGAAGGGTAACCACGCAACCGCTTTCCTGGCATTGCCGTGACTCACCGTGACTTCAACAAAACTGTAGAGACGACTTACATTGCTCCTTCTGCTAGCGGTGTGGGATCCTGCAATATTTGGTATTGGTCGTAAATACAGGGCCAGTATTGACGATACCGATACTTTTTAATAATTAAGGTGGATGCATCATCAAATTGGTAAATCTGAATTAATTTCCATGGCCTTTAAGTGGTTTTGTGATTTTTCCTTGAATTATTAACAAGTTAAAACCCAGGACAGAATTTTCATATGCTTGTATACATTTGTTGTGTTACCACTCTCTCTTACGGCCTTTTTAGAAATTGTACAGCTTGTTGTGGTTTCATTTTCAGCCTGAAAATATAGCGATACGGCGCTCCTCTTCCTCTCTGTCATTCTTCTGCTCCGTCTCTGTCCTGCCTGGCTGCTTGCTTGTTTGCTGAGTCACGTGACGGTACAACATCAAATCACAAGAGGGGGGAGGAGGAGCAAAGTGTGCCTGCTCTGCACTGTAACAGGAGCGGCACTTGAAAGCAGCGGCACTTAACCAAGACACCGACAGCCAGGTCACTTCTTTGATGAAACCACAGCAGTGCATACTGGAGAGAAACTGAAACTAAAGTATCAATCTCATTACACTGGTACTGATCAATATCAATACCAACGTTGGTATCGATATTTGGATCGATCCGCCCACCACTACCGTCCACGGGTGAGCGTGCACGCGCGCGCGTGCGTGTGTGTGTGTGTGTGTGTGTGTGTGTCGGAGCCCTGCTGTCTGTCAACATGCAGAGAAGACAGATAAGCTTGCGCTTACTTGCTCTCAGGTACTGAAAGTTTGATTTAGTGTGAATCGGTCCACGGTAGTACTGATGTAATTCGGTCAGTACCCAAAAAAAGTAAAACATTTTGGTACCCAACCCTACTGTCCTGTTGTTCTTAGACCTTCCTAAGAACCTAGGATTTTATTGATTCCTGTGACTCACTGATGGAAACCACCGGTGCTTACACCAAGCTTACAGAATGTCACCAGGCTTGTGACTGCTGATGCGTCTGGTCTCTTACCCTTGCATATTCAATCTTGAGTGTACAGCACCCAGCATAGATGTCAGCTCCGTTGAGAGCAGCTTTGGCCTTCTGAGCACACTGAACTGACTCAAACCTGAAAGAGTGGGGTTAAGGAGAGGATACGGTACATTCCAACACACAGATCCAAACGGCATGTAAAGACACATACGTTCACGCTTTCAGTAAGGATACTCCACCATGGCCTGGATTCCATTTCGTTTAAATATGACGATTCTCAGCACACTGCCGATGGGGTTACACACTGTGTACAGAACATCCTGGAGCAGAATGAAAAGAAAAAGAAAAAAAAATTCTACAAAATCTTAAAGTCTCTAATGCTGCAGTGTGTCTTAACCTGCATGATGTACAGGCCTCAGGGAATTATGCAGTTTATTAATACCATAATGATACTGGAAAGACAGAAATATAACTCCATGCTGATCTTCAGGTCTTGTTTTAGGGATCTAGACCATACTCACATCAAATCCATCACCAAATCAACCTTTTTTCATCTCAAAAACATCTCCAGACTCCGGCCATCACTCTCTGACTCCGTGGCAGAAACCCTCATTCATGCTTTCATAACCTCCCGTTTGGACTACTGCAATGGAGTCCTATCTGGGGTCCCCAGCAAAACCCTAGACAGGCTCCAGTATGTCCAAAACTCTGCCGCCAGGGCCCTCACCCACACCAAGACCTGGCAGCACATCACCCCAACCCTCATCCACCTTCACTGGCTCCCAATTAAGTCCTGCATCACATATAAAATCCTCCTTCTCACCAACAAATCCCTCCATGCCCTGGCCCCCCAGTACCTCTACGACCTCCTCCATCCATACACCCCACCCCAAAACATGCTGTCCTCAGACACTGGCCTGCTCGCCATTCCCCACACCAGACTCTGTACCTTCGGAGACAGAGCCTTTAGTGTTGCAGCCCCATCCCTCTGGAACACCCTCCATGCAGATATCCAAAATGCTACATACTGTGATAGCCTACCTACAAGTCTTGGCATTGTAGAAATTGGATGTGACTAAATACTGATCCTAAAAGCCCAATTACATTCATGTGTGATTATATTGCCTCATAGCAACCATTTTCATGTGTCGACAGCATTATTTTTATTATTTGAATTTGACAATACTAAAATAATCTATTGTGAGCTAAGGGGTTCTGCTCTAGGAAAATCACAGCATTGTGAAACTAAACCCAGAATCTAGACGGCTAGATCATTCAGAAACAACTGGGAGGGACTTGAAACTGGCTCCACACGGTTTGTTTGAGTTACCTTCTCATTATGATGTTGTGCAACTTGACTTGCTCTAGGTACGTAGTAGGAGGTAAGAACATGCTGGTAATCAGCTGTATGGCCAAAAATCTGAAACACTATGAAAAAGTATAATATACATGCAGCAAATTTTTAAACGTGCATTATAATTGTATTTATAATGAGTTTAAGAAAAAAAACACTAATGACATGAGTCCACACAGGTGTGTGTGTGTGTGTGTGTGTGTGTGTGTGTGTGTGTGTGTGTGTGTGTGTGTGTGTGTGTGTGTACCGTGGTTATAGGGTAGAGAGGGTTCTGTATGGACAGCAGGAGGACCTTGTTGCCACTGTTGGGGTTGTCAGCGTTGGTCGGCCTGGTGATTCGCTTGGATGTCGAGTAATTAAAGTATGCCTGTTGGCCTGATGAACAGATGGATGAAAATATAAAGATATACAGTATGCTACATAAAAGTATGTGTAACTTATCCATGGCACCTGGAAGTCTTTACATGAAAAGCCTGGGAATCAAACCTGCGATGTAAACCGGCTCCTTGGCTCCGCAGGACACACAGCGGTCGGCGCTCTCCACTGCAGAGAACTCCACCAGGGCCTGACGCTTGAATGGCATCATCATCACATAACTGAGAACAAACAAGCAGACCTTGAGATAGGACATACAATTCATTCAAATCTTTTCCACCTAATGGCCTAATTTATTTTCTGGACACATCACCTCCTCGGCCAGCTATACTGCATGTCCTTCCCTCTTTGACAACATCTCATCATCTCAACAGATCTGAATAGAAAGGGGTCATATGTTGTGCTGCTGCTGTCAGCTTTGAACCAAGAGTATAGCTATGAAAACCCCACAAAGGCAAGGAGTTCACCGCCTTCTTTTCATTAAAGACAAAAGTAATGAATGAAAAATAATGTAAGCATGAGGGCCTGTAAAGGGGACATATTATGCTTTTCTGTATTTTCTGTCAATGTTCTAATGTTGGATTTTAAAGTTAAATGTGGTCAAATAATAATATGTAAAAGTATTTTAGAGAAATCCCCGTGAACTAAAACGTTAAGATTTCCACCTGTTCTGAACGCTCTGGTTTCAACAGGTTTTTTTCTACTCTCGGTTAAGTGTTACACAACTCTAAGCCGGCCTTCTACGATTGGTCATCTGCTCCAGGCAGGACTGGAGTGGTTTTTTAAAGCTACTGCGGTGTTACAGCCATTTTCCACTGGGTGTGTGTGCTGTGTTCCGGTTTTGTTCCGTCCTCTGCCATACCACACCGGGAGCATCTCAGAAGCGGAGGGTCTTGCTGCCCGACTCGCAGATTTTATTGTCGCTACAAGTTCTTTATAGAACAATCATGCGTTTATTAAACTAGCACCTACCTTCCACTCCAAGTACTCCTGAAATTAAACTCCATGCCTTCTCTTTTCTGGAGTTGACCTGATAAAAAGGATGTGTGATGACAAATTATTTTTTCCACCTCCAGCTAGCTACATGCTAACAGCAGTAAAAGATGTCATCTTGGCTGCCAATGTGTTAAATTCTCCCCAATTTCAGGTTGCATTACTGCTGAAACGTGCGATTGGGTAGTGTTTGGTTCAGAAGCCTTTATCTGCGATTCCTGACGCTAGTAAGTGCTGCTTCGTTTCACTACAATCTAACGTTAGCCTAGTGCTAAATATTAAGTAGCTGCATGCTAACGCAAGATAGCTCTTATCTTGGCAGCCAATGCTGGTCATTTCTCCCCAATTTCAAAAGTATTTGGTTAAGAAGCCTTTATTGGTGATTTTTTAAGTCCTGCTATATACTCTGTTGCAGTAGCTCCAGCTTCAACTAGTGAAACAACAGCGGAGGCAATAATGATATATTTGTTTGTGTGTGTGTGTGTGTGTGTGTGTGTGTGTGTGTCTGTTTTCCCTGCAGTCCCTTTCAGGTGAATGAGATGTTAATGAATACTGCAACATGCATGGAGTGTAAATAATGGAGAAGGAGTCGTTTAGAGTGGAAACTGTAGTATCGCAAAATGTTTCCTTCTATTATTCAGAATCTGTAACTATCTTTATACTAAAGCTACTGAAGCTCAATGCAGTAGTTTATTACACCAAATCACTTGATATATGTGACTTCATGCCATTTAATTAATTTAAATGTCCATGTTGTTGGAGTGTTAAGTATTTACTCTTTAAAAAACGTGTATATGCAGAACATTGACAATGTTAAATGATTGGTTATGATGATGAGTGAGGTGCTTGTGGGAACTTGGAATTGTATCAAGTTCAAATTTATAATTTATCTTTAGTTTTGGATGTTTGACTTGGAGTGATTTTATTGATGATAATGTAGGTATTTATTGCTGGTAGCCATGGAGCAAGCTGAGCAGCTGCGCCCCTACTATTACATCGACTGGGCAGGGTTTCGCCTGACTCAATATGAGAGGGAGGTGGTACCATCCTGATGATGTACACACATGTGCACGTTTACCGTGCCTTAACCAAACAATGTTTTACAAGCAACATATTTTGGGAGATTACTAACCTAAAATCATATTACTTTTTAAATGCCTGTAATAGTCAATGATGTCTGCAATGTTGCACTGATGGGTTGTAAGATTAATTTAGGAAACCTTTAAAAAACAACTGGCAGTCTTGGATACAAAAGAAACAATATTCACTCAGTTTAAACAGCTGGGGCCTGTTTCACAAAAGCAGAATATCTAAATCCAGGATAACTGATAAAGCGAGGCTTGACCTAGTCTAATCTGTGCATCCTGGCTTGGTGCGTTTCAAGAAGGCCGAGCCAGGCTGAGGAGGAGAGACTTGGTCGAGTCAGGCTGAACTAATTCAGATAGATGCGCGTCCACGGATTTCCTCAAAAGACCGTGAGGTCGATCACAGATTTACTGATGCCTAAATGGAGAATACGCATTGTACATAGGCTACTTTATACAGAGTGAGCAGCAGCTTCTTGTGGAAGTATGATGACGTGAAACACATTATTTGAATAAAAAGAAAATAACACGGCCGCTGTAACGAAACAGCGAGAGAAAGTGTAGCAGACGATCACGGACCGACTGAATGCATAAGCAGCCTAAATATAAACATTAACTGACCTCTGCTCTGAATGGAAACAGTCATAATCCTACCATTCAATGATTAGGCTACTAATCATTTGCACAAATTAACAATTGTACTCTTTGTCTTAAAAGTAAGCAGAAGATAACTCAGGAAATTTACCATGAAGATCCATTTTCTATAACGCTAGAATATGAAGCGTAAATATCTCTTTCACTCTGTTCCTCCCTCTCTCTCATTGGCTAAAATATTAATTTCCTAAGTCATATTAACTTCCACTACTCGCTTTTAATGCAAAGTGTACAGGTGTTCGTTTTTGCAAATGACAAGTGACACATTGAATGGTTTCATTTAAGAGCAGTAGTTCATAAATGTATATTTTTAGACTATCATTTAGTCGGTCCGCTATTATCTGTCACGCTTTTTCTCGCGTTTTTTTATTTTTTATAGAGGACGAGTTTCCTTCTCTACATATTATATGCCTTGCTCCCTGGTATATATGGACATAGAAAATAAAAACACTGAAGAAATTGCACTGTAAAATCTAGAAACTATAAAGATAATAAAGTGATAAATTCCATGCACACTATAAACATGAATGGAACAGAGTATATTCATCAGTTATTACCCCCCAGGCAAAATATAAGGTCAAAAACCATTAAGGTGTCCTCTCCCTGTTACATGAATGTACAGTAGCCTACATCACTAGATAGTTACTGGTCCAGTGAACTAAGTCTATAATTTGGGAGGATTGTACAATTAGGATATGTTCTTAAAATTGTACATTCCTCCCAAATTATAGTCCCAGTTTACTGGACAACACAAATTGTGTGCTAAGAATGCCAAATACAATGCACATGGAAGCAGAACAAACATGATCCTTATTGTTAAAGAATAAAAAAAGAAATTATAAACTAAAATAATTTAAGGTGCATTGGGGAACTATAGAAATGTACAGCATTGTATGTATTGCCCTTAGTAACAAACTTCATTTAAAACTCATTTGAAATTTTATCAGCCTTTTTTAATTATCTCAACAACTGCCATAATATATTCATCAAACTTCTTACAACAATATGAACAGCAGTCTTCATACAGCAATATAACAGTAACAATGACAAATTTATAATTATAAAAAGAAATAATGGTCACAACTTTAAATAATAACAGTACTTAAATAAACAGCAATATGCACCTGTTGTATTTTAATCCAGGCTGATAACAAAAGGGTAAAACCACTGCTGAGTGAACAGAAAAGGTTCCAGGATTAAATAAATCCTGGCTGCTAGCCTGGTCGGGACCAGGCTAGCTGCACAGAATAAATCTCCATGGTGATTTATGTGCCTCTGCTTTCGTGAAACCGAGTCAAAGCTAAATTCATCCAGGATAACCAGGAAATCCCGGCTTAATCCCTTATCTTGGTTTTGTGAAACAGGCCCCTGGAACGTGTTTGATCAATGTGCTTAAACATGGCCAGATTATAACACAGATAGTCAGTGGTGTCTATAATGTGAACCCCTGGATCCTAAAAATGCAATGTGTCACAAGTTTACATTTCAGCTCAAAGAGTACTGCCAGGCTTGTTAGTAGGGCTGGGCGATATGGAGAAAATCAAATATCACGATATTTTTGACCAAATACCTCAAATTCGATACCGCAACGATATTGTAGTGTTGACTATTGGTGTTTTCACAAAATATTTACACAATGAGATTTTAGATAAATAATCATCAGTAATGTGGATATAATGACTAAGTGGTTAAAGGCAAATAATAGAACAGTTGCAACAGTCTGGTAAGTTCAGAAAATGACATCACTTTACTGGAATGCAGCCTTTAAAACCAGGAACAGACAACACATATGCCATATCACTATATCCAAAATCTAAGACAACATCCAGTCTCATATCACGATAGATATATCGATATATTGCCCAGCTCTATTTATTAGTTAGATGTGCGTACAGCTTTTCAATAAATAGTTCATAAACCTTCGTTTGACTAGTTTATTTCTGAACCCAGCATTCACGCGCCGCACCGTCACATCCTGTGCCACCCACCACCCACCACAAGTAAACCTCAAGCAGAACACAGTGCAGCGGAGACGGTTTCCGGCTTTCCCAGTGGTGTGGCCGAGGCGTTTCTACGGTTTATCAGGATAGTGAATCCGGAAAGCCACAACACCATAAGCAGCATGCTACTAACATCCGAGATGGTTTAGTATAGAGGATCTTTGCTAACGTTAGCCTGGCGAACCTCTACTTCACAAGGAGGAGGGGCTGGAGGCCACTGGTCTGTGTGCACTGTAAAAATACATAGTTGATTATTTGGCTTTTATCTACCTGGGCGGGCCGCCCAAGTAGGACATATGTATGGGAAACACTGGCAGCTTTTCTGTTTGTTTGGTCAGCAGTGCAGGATTTGGGAGCAATGGCTGGGGAGGACGGTGATGTTATGTGGTACAGTGACTTAACTAGGGAGCAGCTAAAGAAAGCTCATCTTATTGCTCTGGCTGAGGAGGAAGTCCTGCTGTGAAAAGACATCACCAAGCCAGCAATAGCAGCCCCTTTGATTGAGGCTCTACAGTTAGAGAAACTGTGGGGGAGAACAAGAGAGAGCTGGTGCAAACGGGAAGCCGGAGTGAGCAGACATTTGATATTAGCTGTGCAAGCGGTTTCGTGCCACCTTTTGATGAAAGGGCTGTAAACATGTTTTTTGTAATGTTTGAGAACATGGCTATGGAAAGTGAGGCTAAGAAGCCATTTTTGGGTTCAAAGTGCACTTGCTGGGAAAGCTGAGACAGCAGTTGCGGCTTTGGACACTTGTGTGGGCATTAAGAACGATGATCTGAGGAAAGCTGGGCTGGAAACTTACGGAAGCTTGCAAGCAGCAGTTCCGTGATTTGCAACGGCAGCAGAACAAATCGTGTTTGGATCTGTGGCGAAAACAAGTAGTGCCGTTTGATCGTTGGATTAGTTCATGCAGTGCTTTTGACTATCAGTCAGTTTAAAGTCAGTATCCCCAGGGAGGTTGAGGTCTATCTCAATGACCCTGAGGTGGACGGCCCCCAGCATGCAGCAGAGTTGGCTGACCGCTTTGTGGGGATCCATGGTGGTAGGCCAGGTGGACTGATTGGGAAGAGAAAATAGTTGAGGAGCCTGGAGGAGAACACCAACAGGAAGAGCCTGTTGAGAGTAGGGCAGGGTGCCCTCGGCAGTTAGGAAGTACAGGTCCACCCTCAGGTCGCAATCCCACTCCATAGTCAGAGCTACGATGCTACTAGTGTCGCGGTTTGGGCAATAAGAAAAGTCAGCGTCCAAGCTTAAATAGCGGGTGAGGTCCAGTTAAGTTAAGTGGGCTTAGTGACGGTAGAACCAGGGTGTTGAAGATGAACTTCACGGCTATGAGGGTTTCACTTCAAAAGGGGCAGTTTCTGCATTGGTGAGAAGTATGCGTGCGCAGGGAGAGATGCAAAGGGGCAGAAAAGGGCAGACTGCTGAAGATGTATCAACGAGGGAGGGGGAACCTAAGGAGGAAATTTAGATTGCAGTTAACGGAGGATAACCCAGACCATGTCAGATAAGCTATAGTCTCGCATTGCCAGACCTATCGCCACAACGCTGCAAAGTAAGGTCTGGCAACTGAAGCATACACTCCTGAACAGGAGAAAAAACGGTCGGGGTTGTTGCATTTGTTTAAAGCAATCACAATTGTCTTGGGCGCTGCTAAGTTCCGGACACAGCGAGCGTGGCGCTACAAAATGGTCTCAGGAAGGAACTTGTTTATGTGGAATATTTGCACCGCGCAAAAGAAAACGCCACATACAACAGTGTTCCCCATACATAGGTCCTACCTGGGCACCCCACTAGGGCTGGGCGATATATCGATATTAAAAATATATCGATATATTTTTAAATGAGATATGGAATTAGACCATATCGCATATATCGATATAGTTCAAATGTGATCCTTGCTCCCATAGATATATACACAGATGTCGCCTTGAGGTTCTAAACATACGTCAAAACCGCCGCCATCTTGGAACAGGGGTCCGAAGCATTCAGATCAACGCTAAAGATGCCGGACTTTTGTACTGCTTAATTATGTTCGATAGAGGAAATGAAAAGAACAAACAGCAATGAATAACATTTAACAGGTGACAATGTGTTTTATGATTATGTATGCCACCTTCGACCAGCAATCTGAGCTCCGGCGGCAGCGGGAGGCGGAGAGCTCCGTGGCCGGGCCGCAGCGCCTCTTCCCCGGAAAACACACAGCTTTGCCTCGCTGCTGCGCGGTCCCCGCTGATCCAGATCGGACCAGCCAAAGACAGAGTGGTGATCGGTAGGATCTTACACGTAGTCCAGGACGACCTGTATGTCGATATCGGGCGGAAAGTTCCACTAAGTTTGCCGGGCGGCAGGCGGACGGAGAGAAGCTACAGCGGGCAGCAGAGACCGCCTGCAGCTGCAGGATCTGGAGCTCAGTGCCCGTTAAAATGACATGTAACGATAAATACATACAGAAATAAATAGTGGAGGAATGAGCCTGGACATTTCAGTCTGTTTTAAACTTCACCTTGAAGCAGAAACTCTTAGTTCAGAAGGGTGAAGTTTCCGTTTGACTCAGATCTGTGAACCGATCATAATAAATATTCTTTGTATTAACACATTAATTAGTTTCTTTGTTTTGTAGTCGATAGTTCATCTTTTAGTTTACTTAAGTGGAAGCAGTATCAAGTGGAAGAATGGGACTATAAACCTAGGCTTACAGGCATGAGGCATTACATTTTGAACAAAGTAGATTATATTAATATCAAAAGCTTAATTGACCTTTGGAACGAATCACAAATATGGAGCTTTGATTTCAAAAAAGGTACTCCTGTTATACAGTATTTAGGTTTACATTTTATTGTTATTTGAACAGCTGAGCATTTAATCATGAACCAGGTGAAGAAACCGGTTTATTATTTATTTGATTTTGCAACTGTCTCTATGAAACTACTTGTGACATGTCATATTTGATTTTGGCTTTGACTGAACATTTGCTCTCACTTTGCGGAAAAAAATATCGGGATATATATCGTATATCGATATTCAGCCAAAATATATCGGGATATGACTTTTGGTCCATATCGCCCAGCCCTACACCCCACCCAGGTAGCTAAAAACCAAATTTCATTAAGTTCCCCAATAAACAATGTCATTTTACAGTGCACTCAGACCAGTGGCCTCAAGCCTCTCCCCCCTTCACTTATCGAACGCTTCAGACTGAGAAAAGTTGTTTTGGAGGTGAATAAATGTTTTTCTCCAATTAGAAAGTACCAGGCTCTGCAGTTTCCGTATTGGATGCCTAAACATTATTGCCTTGTGGTGTTTAACGTGTTAAAGTTAAGGTTATATTACAAGGGGATCAACGGTTAGTTGGACTCACTGGCTGTGTAACGCTAACCTAGATTAGTGTCGATAAAGATCCAGATTTTTCCATAAGCGCAGACGGATATTCAAAGAGCCAACTGCTTTCTCACAGTTTCCCCTTGAGTTCGTTGAATAGCACCAAAGAAACACTTTAAGTGAAACTGCTTCAATTCATGTTTTCACCAGGTCAAACAATTGACACAAGCGGCAAATATGAGACATATTTAGTCCTAATACAAGCTGATGGATCCAGAGAAAGCGGCTCAAAGAGCATTGTCCATCACTGCTCCTGCTTGTAGGCCTCTCTTTTCTGCACAGGTGGTCGAAGCCTCCTTGGTCAGGACCCCTTTGACCACCATCGTCTCCACCCAGGGTCTGGTCCTCCAAGACCCCCTGGTCACTCTGCATGGCCTTCTTCCTGCTCCTGGTGTTGGGGTAACTTGGCTTCTTCAGTTTCTTCAGCCTCAGAGACAGAAAAAAAAATCCCACCACTGCCACCAAAAGTCAAACCACCCAGCTCATGCCAAGGCTCAGGAGGAGGCAGGGCATTTTGAGGAAGCTGGACAGGAAGCTTGTGAAGTGCAAAAACTGGTGTGTTTATTAACAACAACAAAAAAAACATACTCAAACAAAGGGCAAAAACTGCCCCCCCCCCGCTAAAAGAACTAAATTAAACTGATGCAAAAGAACTAAAAGGGCAAGCTGCCAGGTCCTTTCTATCTTCCCATTCTTCAGAAGGCACTTTTAACCTCTCAGCCTCACATAAGACCCTACCACCTGCACAGGTGATTATGGGGTGAACTAAACTGAGAAAGCATCATTAACACTCTGTATCTGAAAATACCATTACAAGTAGATAGATCAGTTACTGCCGACATTACCATCTATACATATATGTGCACCCACAACAACAGGCACCCCAAATATTATAAAAATGTAATTCACTGCAGAACTATCTTACCTATTGTTCTACACCTTAAGAGTGCCCACCACCTCAGGACCTAATCAGGCACACCTGCATGCCCTCTCCTTAATTGAGCGGATCTACCCACCTCACATCACAGACAGATCCATAGCAAAATATGAACCCATAAACCAAACAGGCAAATATCAAATAATAATTTATCAAATAAACTAAAACATTACACTGAATTCAAGATTAAGTGGACACAAAACATTGTTGATGTTGGGAATATAGGCTACTGAAAAGGGAGAAAGGCAGCCTTAAAATGCGTGATTTGTGTGACAATTTTAGCTCACATTGTTGAGCAGCAGCAACCTGAAAACAGCTTATGTAACACTACACACAACAAGCGCACAACTACAACAACAACACTTTTGTATGACATTATGAAAAACTGGACTAACATAACCAGGCTGGCTGAAACTGTTTCCTTCTTACAGCCATGAAGCCAATTCATTCAAATTTGAAAAGAAAGCGCCAGGAAGATGAAGGGAGTCAAGAGGGTGCAAACTCTTAACAATGAAATTGTCAGACAATATTGCTGTTGGGAAACAATATTAGATCATGGCTTGAAATGACACAATTCAAGTCCTGGCATTACCTCACAAAGCATAATATGTCTGTGTTCAAACTTTTAAGTCTTCCACATTTGGTTGATCAATGGCTTTATGTTTTTTATTTTTTTATTTTAAGAATGTTTTGCCTTGTGTGCAGGCAGGACAAGCCAACAGCCAAAAAAGGTCCTGCAAAAAGGACCTTTAGTGAAGTTGGGGCTCTTGTGTTCTCTAAAGATTATTTGGAGCATCATCTCTGAGCCTCATAAACAAAGCTCGGAAAAGCAGGCTTCACTTGCATCTGGTATGTACCCACATTTTTTTATCTTATGTAATTACACATTGGTAACATATATCATCATTGTTGAGCACAAAGCTTTTATAGGAGGATTTAAGTTCCTGTATTGGCTTGATGAATATGAAATAGCACATCACACCAACTACCCAAAACTATTGTGTCTGGCTGAGCTTTTGGGGTATGACTATTTTACCAAACTGAAGGTGATTCCAATTAATTTAATTTTGAAGTGACAAATTCTGTAAATGATCAATTACAAAAGATGTACATGGTAAATGAATTATTTAATCCAAAGGTGGATCAGAGAAACAACTACAGATCCCACAGAATAGTAGACGAGATGCTAGACATCCTGGCAATGGGTAATTGAGGAGCCTCTCCTAAAAGATATGAAATCTTCTCAAGCCTTCAGCCTGAAAATTGATGAGACAACGGATGTCTCTGTAAGCCAACAGCTTGACATACATATCAGGTATGAATTTTGGAGCTGGTAAAAGGTAAATAAATAAAATTGCATCCCAATATCTTGAAATCATATGCCAATAACCAGCATTTTATCATGCATGTGGACAAAGAGGGACAAGTCTTTAATCATTTCCTGGACATGGTATCCATGGATGATGGTAAAGCTGAAAAGTCTTGCAGAAAAAGGAAATCCAGAAAGACAGACTGTATGGTCTTGGGACTGATGGCGCAGCAGTAATGACAGGTATTGAAATTATTTCTAATTGATATTTTTTACAATTTGACATTCTGTTTTTTTCTTTTTCCTCAAATGTCTGATGAATAGGGTTGCAAAGCAACTCACTGACCGCTTCCCCAAGCTTATATTCAAGCATGTGCTGCTCAACGACTTGCACTTGTATGCAAGGATTCATCTAAAGAGGTCAAGTGCACGGGAACATTCCAAGACCATCTCCAAGAAATCCATCTGTACTTCTGCAACAGTGCCAAATGGACAGCGACGCTGAAGTCAGCAGCCAGTGTCGTTGGCATCAGTGACTTAAAAATCCAGGTGTGCTTTCATTTGCTTTTGTATACAATAAACCTATAGTTTACAGTTTTATCATGTTTATTTGGTATTAAAACAATATTCTACCTGTAGGAAGTAAAGGATGCACGATGGCTGTCCCAGCTGCTCGCAATTCAGAACCTTCAGAAGAACCTGCCAGCTGTTTTTGCTGCATTAGCAGAGGAGGCAGACATCAAAAAGTGTCCAGTGGCCAAAGGGCTGTACACAGTTTGTGCCACTTAGAGGTCTGTTGCTGCATTACATCTACAGGCTGATGTTTTGCCCCACCTTGTAAAAGGTTTTCCAGAAGGCAGACGTACATTTTCTGCACATCAGAGAGCAGGTATTTTACAGGTTAATTTTCTGCCATTTAGTTGCCATGTGATCCCAATATGGCTGGTTTTGTTTGTTTAGCATCATGGAGGCAGGTGGCACCCTCCCCCGCTCCCCTGGGTCATTCCTTTCCCAGTTTCATGAAGACCTTGATGACCCGGCTGGACTTGGGTCCTTTAGGATTATCAATGAGAGCAGAGGAGAGGAGCAGGAGGGGGTCAGAAGCACAGAAGAGCTGTGGATCAGATTCCTCAGAGATGTAAATGCATACATTTTAACCATAACTTTTGAGGAATTTCTTTTTCCTTATTTGCATCCATCACTGCAGATCCTCAAACCTTACATCACTAGCCTAATCAGCAATCTGGAGAGAAGATTTGAGAATCTCCACATTCTTGGAGCCTTCAGTGTCCTGGGGCAACAGGCACCAACCTCTCGGATGACACTGCTAACATTGCCCACCTGCAGGAAAATATTGCTAAAATTAATAACTAACCTATTTTCCACTTACTCTGCACAACTATGTAATGTGCACTGCATCTACAATTAATGACAGCCTATAAACTACTGTAAGTCAACACATCCCCAGACTCTCAAACCCAGTGTAACGTTAACTAAATAAAGCTGTAGCGTTATATGATCAACAATAAACCTGTAACCGGTTTGCAGCCGACGTTAATATCGATTCACATTCGAATCACGATTCAAGCACTACTGATCCAAAATCAATTCATAGAATTCCCAAAATCGATTCATATTTTTTAATAAAAAGTTTTTTAATTGTATGTCTACTGCAATCACATGGGAAAAGTAACTACATTTACAGACTGTGAATAATTTTTTTTGAATCGAATCTTGAGCCTGAAAATCGATATTGAATCCAATCGTGACATTTTCTGAATCCCCCAAACAAACAAACAATTCTCATTCATCTTTTAATAACATCTAGTGAACGACAGTCTGAGTTTACCTCCGTAGGTCGTAGCTAAAGTAAGACGCAAGCTAACGTAAGATGGCCAACATGTTTGTTGTCCTCTCCCATGTGTGGCCGGTGACCGTGTGCAGCGGCGTTTGTGTTGTGGCTTTTGTCTTTGTGTTGAACCGTCTCGGCCAGCGTATAGGTGGGTTATAGGTTACGCAGGGAGGGGAATAATATTCAACTCATCAGACGTTTTCAAAAACTAAAGATTGTTCACGAGTCCCACATCTCAAGTCCGAATCGAGTCTGAAGTCTTTTGAGGACGAGTCTCAAGTCAAGTCTTAAGTCACTGTGTGTGCGACTTCAGTGCGACTCAAGTCTGAGTCTCAAACTCGACTCCCCATCTCTGGTTGGGGGCTTACCTGCGTCAGAGAGTGAAAAGTGGAAATGAAGGAGACTTTGAGAGGACATGTGACAGTGGAACAGCCTGAATGAAAGACTGACGGAGAGAGTCAGCAATTCCTGATTTAACTGACGTTTCCCCTTATTAAATTATGTTATTGTTATGTCCACGTCTTTAAATGTTTATAAAATGAACGGTCAACTACGCCGTTGGATGCTGCACCGACTGACAAAGGAAGAGGAGCGGGCTAGCTTGCGCTGAAGCTGAGGACACACTGGGCTGGAGGACGCCAAGCTAAGCTAGGCCTCGCCGTTATCTTTCAGTCAGGCGTCTAAACATTTAGGTCCTAGTATCACATGCCAGAACAACCAAGCTCTGTTGTAAAAACCTAGACAAATCGGAATAAGCAAGTTCCCAGGGTTGGTAGTGGTCCCAGTAATATTTATTTCTAAAGTGTACGTAAGTAGCATATTTTGTTAACATATACGTTCAGCGGTGCAATATGTAATATATTTACTGTATTAAATCCCAAAATGATCACAATATGTCATCAGATATTAAGGAAACATGCTAACTATGTTATCTGACAACAATGCTAAAGCCAGTATCCTTTAAATTTTCTGTTTGTGTGTTGGTATCAACTGCTCATTTTGACATACCTGTAAAAGCGCAAACCCAGCGTGCTACAGCCATGAAAGCAGCAAACAAACAAACGGGATCAACAGAGATAGATTCTAGCCAACCTAAAAGACCTCAGTGTTTCTAATCAGTTGCATATCCAGAGACGTTACAAACCCCGGGTACATTTTGGAGATGTATTTGAAAGATGGAGACAGCTTAGAGCCCAAAAGGACACTGAGTTGGCCAATTTCCTCCTGAACAGGTAGCCTAAGCATTGAGCTTCAAGCTAATTCAAGCTACAAGGGACAGGCATTTTGTCATTTCAACATTCGTGTACTCACATTGAATAATATAGAGTACTCAAGTTAGTTACTTGCAAAAACAATTGAGACACAGCCAGTGAAGTGATCCTGACTAGTCCTGGCTAACGCCGCCTTGCTAACACGCGATAACTGCTAACGTTAGCGGATGACCAGGCAAGTGGGCCACGGCATCCCAAGCTGACGAAGCCATCTTACAACCAGCCTATGTGTGTGTCCTAAGCTGCCAAATATGAAAACAAATCGTCGCCAACCTATAGCCTAGCTCTGAGATGGTGTTTAGGAGTGGTTGGTACTTAATGATCTTGGTCAAAAAATCTTCCTCCATGCTAGGATCATAGGTGCATGCAACCTCTAAAACGAACACCTCACTGAGTAGTTGCTGTCTCACCATATGGCTCCAAACTTCTCCAAGGCATCTATCAGGTCTGCTTCCACCACGGCCTCACACAGACCCCTGACATGGACCACAGGGCTGGGAGAGATACGATGGGAGTCCTCGCCATTATCCTGCAACACACACAATCAACCACAGTTACACACAATGGCTGTATTCACATCAAAGTTGTCTTATTGCATTAAGTCGGGGGATGACGGTTCTGTCTGCATGTGTTTGTGTTTATTTAAATACATATTGATGATTTTTAAATATATTTTATAATTTTTTTATTAATCTTGGTGTGCATTAATCTGTAAATCCATTTGTATTTTATTCCTTATTATTATTATTTATTTTTCTTGTCTGATTTTTTTCAGTTACTGTTCAGCACCGAATTGGATTTTGTTATGTTTGAAAGCATTTAATATTCTAAAAATAAGGCCTTTCAAAGTCTTAAATTTCATTCACAAAGTATATAATTTACAAATGTCTTAAATTATTTCTTGTCCTTTCATAGGATTAAATAAATACAGTAACAGAATAAATAAATGGTGTGTGTGTGTGTGTGTGTGTGTGTGTGTGTGTGTCTTTACAATTTACTCCGTTTGGTGTGACTGGATGTTATATGACAGTACAGGTACTGTTTACGTGGAAAGATACACTCGGAAGGCAGAGTTACTAATTTCCAAGCTAGGTTACTGACAGAAATATGGCTGGTGTGTTGCAAATGCCAGGGCCGTTTTATGATCCCAGTCCGTTACTGATGTATAATAATACTTAAATACGAGCTTTTAATGAAATAATAGATAGACGTGCTCCTCCGTGTAAGTTATCTAGTATTCTACACGACAGAAACCAGGCCTGGGCAAAGGCTAGAAAGACAGGGTCTGAGGTGGACTGGCTCCAGTTTAGGCAGCTAAGAAATCACTTTACTTCCCAAAACAAAACCTAAAAATCGGAGTATTATCCTTCAGTTATTGCTGAACATTTGAACAATCCTAGGAAATCCTGGGAAGCCCTTAAATCTTTACCCGCCCATAGTAACAGTAATGAGTTACATCCTTGCATTGCCACAGACTCCAGCACTGTATCGGATAGACCTACTATGAATTGTTTTTATGAGCATTTTTGTGTCCTGTGGCTCACTGTTTAATTTGTCTCCAACTTTGCATCTCCAAACACCACAGTTTGTGATAGAAACCAAAATGGCATAGTTAAACCTTTCTGCTTTTATCTCTCCTTTTTCTGTCGTCACACATGACGCCTTAGTCAAGCTCGATACTAAAAAAACCTGTTGGTCCAGGCAACTCAGAACAGTTCTTCTTAAAGATAGCTGTTGTATTAGAAAGGTGTACGTTATAGAGTGGCCACTAGGTGTAAGCAGTGTAAAGATAGCTTGAGAAAATCGTTTTTTTCAGTCATATTATTTGTGCACATCCATTGCTTCTGTGGACCACCAGGCTGGGGCCAAACCCAGACCAGTTTGAAAGGGATGTAACTTATTTTGCCAGTCAGCTGAGAATGCTTAGCAGAACAATGGACTTCTGTCTGTAAGAAAACTTCAGTGGGAGTTTGAAGGAGTTCCAAATCTGCCAGTGTTTCAGCTTGAATAAATATAAGAGATTAATAACCAGCAGGAAATCAGTGGTCACTAAAGAGCAGCCGTGCTGGCGTTAGCCCATGTTGCAACACAGTAAGGCTTTTCTTCAATGTCAGTTATGAATATGTATTATTGAGGACTCAAAATCAGGAAATGATAACAAAGACAGGAGAGAGAAAAAAATCCTGATTGTATTCAGTACTCTCTGTATTGAATCATTATTGAATTCATTTAAATTTAAACATTCTATTTAACGTGCCAAAATATATGATCAATGTTTGTAATTAACTATTAATGAATTCTCCATCTATTAGTTCATGGAACATTCAGTGTCTGGCTTTTGGACTGAAGAGCACAGACCCACAATTCATCTGGAGCATTAAAGGTCAAGAGATATTACTACCATGCCTCAAACAGAAATACATGTTATGGTGGAGATTCGGAACACATAAAAACCGCTTAAGTTGGCAAAAATACTGCCAAATGTGATGACGATCTGTACATTTGTGCGGCCTACACTCCCCCATGTCGCCATATTACGATGAAAATACTTTGAAAATCACCATAGAGAAATGGGACCCAAATGGGATTTCCAGGCCCAGGGTAATGTCCTGTTGGGAGGAGATTTAAATGCCAGGATGGAAGCCTGACATTGTGGATCCTGCTGGCAACTGCCACATCTTTGGCCAGTCCGCTATACACCTAATTAGTGCTGACCGATAGTTGCAAGTTGAGAGCATTAGTAAGCAAAGTAGTTTATAAAGTAATTGTAGCATATTTTATGATTTAAAAAAAGAAAAGATCGGGAGGGTTGGCAAGTATGCACACACTTTACCGCTTGTTTATGTGATTCAGGGAAATCACAGGATAAAGTCTGTTTAATGTCCAGTCCAACTTATTTAGACATTTGAGTTCTTGCGTAGCTCCGCCAGGTAATGTCTAGATAATTTCAGGGTTGCAATGCATCTGTGAAAGGGTCTGGAAAGAGAAAGCTTCTTATTTTATCTTGTTTATCAGATATTTTGTCTTCTAAACTTTAATCTCTTCCCTCTTTTACTTGTCTCATTCTCCCTCTATTATCCATCCCTTCCCCCATCTTCCTTCTTTTTGTCCTTCTCATTCACATGGGCATTCCTTTTAGTCTATTTTTAGAGGCAGAGGGTTCTTCTGAGCGT
The DNA here is from genome assembly GCF_004354835.1 of Perca flavescens. Classification (NCBI taxonomy): domain Eukaryota; kingdom Metazoa; phylum Chordata; class Actinopteri; order Perciformes; family Percidae; genus Perca; species Perca flavescens. Next base: position 7,012,452 of record NC_041347.1, read on the forward strand.
TTGGAGAGGAAAATTGCATCAGACTAACATTTCTGTGTCTGTTGACCAGGCTGCTGGCTTCTCTGTTTCAGACATGTCAGCAATATTTCTGTACACACATGGCCATTGTGCAGGTTTGCATGCCATTTGTTTATCACAGTATCACACTGTTCTGTCTATAACCATAGCTGTAAATTGAGTACTTTGATACACTTTCTGATACAAATGTATCAGAAACTTACGTCATATAACGTACGTCATATAATCACAAGTTATCACAGACTGAAGTGAGCTATTGCTTTTATAAAACGGTCATTAAAACTATAGTGCGTAGTTTCTGTCGCCCCCATGAGGAATTCTAAGTAATGACAACAAAACTGTCGGCGCGTCCACATGATGCAAGCCTTCCGTGATCGCGTCCCACCCCTCCTCCACACAGTTGCTAGTAGCATTTAACCCGTCAAATCAAGGACACAGAGAATTGAAAAAAAGATGATGGAATCTTCAGAAGAGGGAGTTATCTTGTAATTGTTATGTCCTCTTTGTCTCCAAAGCTGAGTGACGTAAAACGCATCACTTGAGCTGCTACCGTGCAAATATCTCCGGACTACACCGTTTTGTTAACATAGTCCTACTGAGAAATACAGAGAGAGTTGTGTGGAGCTGATAGTCTTAATTAGCTTTGTAGCAACTCATTTGGCAATGGCTTGAATGTAACGGATGTTCATTAATATAAAATAGTTGTGCACTATAGCTTTAAGTATGGCAAAATGAAAGGTATAGTTACATTCCAATTAAGACAGCTTTTAATTGGACACACGCTTCACAACGTGAGTGGGCACGCGTGCCACTCGGAGAAAAGGGAGAAAGAAAAAAGAGACAGGCTGTGCGGAGGACCCGGTTGAGATGGCATGTGTGTATCCTTGAGAACTGTAAGTCGTATAACTTATATTGTCAGTTCATTTAAGCCTGTATTATTAGTCTATAGTGCTTGCACATTTTTAGTTTCACCTTCACCTGCTAGCTAAATTGCACGTTGCTGTTGATTCAATACAACGCCCTTGATATCATATCATGGCATAGTAGGCTAAACCGTGATTATTTCATACATTCATGTCCCGAAACATATTGGGGGAAATTCATTCAACATAATTCACAGCCGAATAACAATTAAAAGTAGGCTATGTTATTTGAACATTTATAACCTAACCTAACTGGCACTGCCTCCGTTTTGGTGTCTGCTGCGGTGCCCAGCTCGGACCGTGCTCCGCTGTCCTTTTATTTTTTTTTCTCCGTGAACTCATCTCTCAGCTCCTCTGCCAGTTGCTGCATGAACTTCCTCCGGGACATTTTACAGCTGGTGCACTCCTTGGAGAGGATGTGTGTAATGATTCCAGCCAGTTGTAGCATGTATAAAGTTATATGAACACGTAGACAGCTACCGGCCATCTAGGCTACGTGTAGGCCTACGGCGCCTTTCACAGAGTGAGCGCCCGGTGCTTTTCTTCTGATTCAGAACCGAATCCATCCACGCCGTAGCCTGCGTTACCGACTCTGGCTTTGCCTTCGGCCCATCGGTGATGCCCACTAGAGTCCGGATCGGGCCAAATTTTTCTGTCCAAGTCGACCCGCATCCGACAGAGCCATAACCGAACACGGCCCGAGCCCGACAGGCATTAAAACATTTGTGTCCGAGCCCGACACAGTTAAAATCTAATTTTTTTCATCATACTAATGACACATGTAGGCTCTGTTTGTTTGAGTGGAAAGCCCTTTTTTATTAAGCAACTGTAGGAAGGCATTCGGAAATGTCAACAGATGAGGTCATCAGTGCACACGGGGCAACAAGCGCACGTTAATCAGCTGTTAAAATGTTCAATGGGTTAACCTCTCCTCATCGCTTCGTTTCCGACCGTGATCAGAAACCAGGAGAGACTCGTTACCTCCAGGGCCGACGTTATAACACGAATAACCACCAGCTCTGCTCCGGTTGCATCTACAACACGTCTGCTTCCTCTTTCTCTATCTATCTTCTGCCCACTTAGGCTACCACCTTAATGCCCTTAATGCCCAAACTTGTTACTCGAGAACGCTAGTTACGTTTCTCTGACAGAGACTATGATTATTACTAAGCAACCAAGATGCATCTTCAACCACGCAAAAGATTAAAAACAAAACCACGAAAATGGCCAAAATAGGTAAAAGATTGTAGGGGGGGACCATCAGGGGGACCATCTAGCAGCATGTATGCTACTCAGCATTAATGGGCCACCTCTTTCTGAATTCCCCTATAGCCGAGCCTTGGAATTATTTTTCCAAAAGCCAAGAAAAATCAAATGCACACAGCAAGGCTGCCAACTTTACCACTGAGGCAAATATGCAATTAGTTTTATTATGAATGGTTTCATACTATAGCCTACTTTGGGTTTTGGTTTCCCTATGAAGAATTTCTTATAAAATTCATTTTGTAGACCTACAGTTCCTCAAAAATACAGTTCAATCAAAACAAAATCAAAATATGCCTCATTATGTGTGAATAGAGGTGAATATATATATTTGTTTGTGTTGCAGCGAAGTGTCCGTTCCGTTTAATACGTAAAACATTTGGCGGCGGGGAGGGGCATGGGACTGGGGGGTACCGACAGATCTGCCCCCACTGCTAAAAATAATCCTAGAGGAAACACTGCTATTATTTGCCACTGTTCATCACACCACCAACCGGCCCCGTCAGACACCGCCTACCAAGAGCCTGGGTCTGCCGAGGTTTCTTCCTAAAAGGGAGTTTCTCCTCGCCACTGTTGCAACAGCCACTGCTAATGCTTGATCTTGAGGGAATTACTGTACAATTACTTGTTGGGGTTTTGGAATTTATAGAGTGTGGTCTAGACCTACTCTATCTGTAAAGTGTCTCGAGATAACTCTGTTATGATTTTATACTATAAATAAAACTGAATTGAATTGAATTGGATTGCCCTGTCTGAATCTGTATGGAGAGACATCACTGCTGGGTGTGGCTACAGGTGCATGAGAGCACTCTTCTGACCACACCCACAGTGATCATGGCTGGTCAGAGGTGAAACAGACTTAACCAGAGTGCAGCAAAACACAGCCCGCTATTAAGTTACTATTTAAGGGAACCTCCAACCACAGCTTGTTGCATAGATTTAAAATGATGGATTAGCAGGGATGGATTAATATTAGGGATGCACCGATCTGATACTGATATCATGCTGAATCTGACTCAAATAGCTGGATCGCGTTATCGGTGACAATGGGTTAGATCTATTCAATTCAGTTCTATGTTAATATACTATGCGATACTTTATGCGATAAATCAACTATGTAGAGCTCGAATATGGCCAGTTTTACAAAAATGTATGGATAATAGCAAATTTGCTCCGACGGTGTTGGAGTTCAGAAGCTCCACGGTCTGACGTGACAGCCAGCGGCTGCCTGTCGGGGGCGCTGGTTTGGCCTGTCCACCTTCACAGACCCCGCTGGGAGTGTGTTGTATTTGCTTATTTCACATAAATAAAGATGTAAGAAATTAAGTTTCAGTTTCTCAAATTTTCAGCATCTTAAACAAACAAAAAATGCAAAGCTCAATAAGTTATAGTTTTCATTTGCAATAGTGGTGTGAGTTCTATTTTTTTTTGCCCAGTGCTTTAAGTGCTTGTTCAAAGGCCTAGCATATTGCAGAATACAATGATTTAACTGTTTCCGACTGCATACTACTGATGAACGCAGTATGCAGTATCTGTATTAATATAGAATATTGTCCAGAATGACCTAAAGGTACTGTATGCTCAAGAAATATGCTGAAAGCAAATTAAAGGCAAACTCAAGCCTATCAAGCAACAACAGATGGGTATATTGACCTACATCAGGACTCGACAGCGTGAGCCTTTTACTCGCATTTGCGGCTAAAAATAGATGTGTGCAAACTGTAAAATACATTTAGTAACACGTGTGCGAATAACCTAACATTGGGGTATTTTCACACTTGCTGTCTTTTGCAGATGCGGCAGCCAGTAGCTCCCATGTCCTTGGCTACATTTTTGTTTTAATTTGTTGTCTTTCTGTCTTTGTTACATGATATAGCGCAGCGGTTCTCAAAGTGTGGGGCGCGCCCCACTGGTGGGGAATAGAGACGTGACAGGTGGGGCGCGCCAAACGGGAGGAAATTTTCCTTTTTATGCCTTTATACAGTATCTTTATCCAGACATCCCAACACCCAGGCAAGACCGTGCATTAGACTAGAGAGTGACTGCGCGCGTGTTTTCTGTGTGTGTGTGTGTCTGTGTGTGTCAGCATAGGCTACCCGCGGGATCTTAAAAGCATTGAAAAAATCTTAAATTTGATAATCTCAAATTAAGGCCTTAAAAGTATTGGATTTCGTTACAAAGGTCTTATATTTTTCGCCTTTCCTAGGATTAAGTTCATACGTAACAAAATGAACTGTTACTAATGTAGGCTAATTAAAAACTGACCGGAGCCCGGTGGACAATATTATTATATATGTCAATTGACACAACAATGGGGGGGGGGGGGTTAGCGGTCAAACTGATCGGAGGATGTGCAGAATGTGTCAGGTGTGTCAAGCCTGGCTGGCCACTGGGCGTCTTCAGGTCTTCAGACAAAGCTCAAGGTAACAGGCTAACGGCTTATTAGCTAGCCAAACACCGAGCGGCTCCATTAATCTGCTCGGTGCGTATTATAACAAACGGAGCGAGCAGCCGCCGGACTCTAACATATGTTGATCCGTGCAGGACTTCACTGTGAGCGGACCGTTTAGAGACGATGTGACCGGCAGGTAACGTAAGGTTCGCTGCTACTGTAGCGGAGCAGCAAGTAAACCAGGGGCCTGTTTCACAAAACCAAGATAAGGGATTAAGCCGGGATTTCCTGGTTATCCTGGATGAATTTAGCCTTGACTCGGTTTCACGAAAGCAGAGGCACATAAATCACCATGGAGATTTATTCTGTGCAGCTAGCCTGGTCCTGACCAGGCTAACAGCCAGGATTTATTTAATCCTGGAACCTTTTCTGTTCACTCAGCAGTGGTTTTACCCTTTTCTTATCAGCCTGGATTAAAATACAACAAGTGCATATTGCTGTTTATTTGAGTACTGTTATTATTTAAAGTTGTGACCATTATTTTTTTTTTATAATTATAAATTTGTCATTGTTACTGTTATATTGCTGTATGAAGACTGCTGTTCATATTGTTGTAAGAAGTTTGATGAATATATTATGGCAGTTGTTGAGATAATTAAAAAAGGCTGATAAAATTTCAAATGAGTTTTAAATGAAGTTTGTTACTAAGGGCAATACATACAATGCTGTACATTTCTATAGTTCCCCAATGCACCTTAAATTATTTCTTTTTTTTTTCTTTAACAATAAGGATCATGTTTGTTCTGCTTCCATGTGCATTGTATTTGGCATTCTTAGCACACAATTTGTGTTGTCCAGTAAACTGGGACTATAATTTGGGAGGATTGTACAATTTTAAGAACATATCCTAACTGTACAATCCTCCCAAATTATAGACTTAGTTCACTGGACCAGTAACTATCTAGTGATGTAGGCTACTGTACATTCATGTAATAACAGGGAGAGGACACCTTAATGGTTTTTGACCTTATATTTTGCCTGGGGGGAAATAACTGAGAGAGTGAAAGAGATATTTACGCTTCATATTCTAGCGTTTTAGAAAATGGATCTTCATGGTAAATTTCCTGAGTTATCTTCTGCTTACTTTTAAGGCAAAGAGTACAATTGTTAATTTGTGCAAATGATTAGTAGCCTAATCATTGAATGGTAGGATTATGACTGTTTCCATTCAGAGCAGAGGTCAGTTAATGTTTATATTTAGGCTGCTTATGCATTCAGTCGGTCCGTGATCGTCTGCTACACTTTCTCTCGCTGTTTCGTTACAGCGGCCGTGTTATTTTCTTTTTATTCAAATAATGTGTTTCACGTCATCATACTTCCACAAGAAGCTGCTGCTCACTCTGTATAAAGTAGCCTATGTACAATGCGTATTCTCCATTTTGGCATCAGTAAATCTATGATCGACCTCACGGTCTTTTGAGGAAATCCGTGGACGCGCATCTATCTGAATTAGTTCAGCCTGACTCGACCAAGTCTCTCCTCCTCAGCCTGGCTCGGCCTTCTTGAAACGCACCAAGCCAGGATGCACAGATTAGACTAGGTCAAGCCTCGCTTTATCAGTTATCCTGGATTTAGATATTCTGCTTTTGTGAAACAGGCCCCAGGGCTCTCAAGTGTCAAACATTTAAGGAGGTACTTCCGAAAAACCTTGAGAGCCCTGAGTAAACGCTTAACTGAGCTGTGTGTTTTCAGTGTTAAACACAGCTGCAGCTATTCATGCACGACTGTTGTTGTTGATCTACAGAGGTGGAAGACAGATCATGTATTGCAGTAAAAGTAGAAAAAAAAGTGTAGAGTTACAAATTACTTGTCAGTTACAAGTCCTGCATTCAACATTGTTCTTAAGTAATAGTACAAAAGTATTATCAAATATACTGTACTTAAAGTACCAAAAGTAAAAGTGCTCATTATGCAGTGTAATAAAAGTGCTCATTTTGCAGTGTAATATATCTTATTTTATTGGATTATATTATTATGCCACATCATATCTCTGTGAGATGGGCTTTTCAGCTGTTGCATCATTGAAAACAAAGTACAGATCTCAGCTGAACATTGAGCATGACTTAAGAGTGGCAGTATCAAGCCTGCCACCCCGCTTTGAGAAATTGTGCAATGCAAAACAGGCTCCTTGCAGCCACTAATGCAGGGATAAATAGACCTGTCTTGCCAAATGGATTTCTTCTTTCTTTTTTTTTAACAGATTGCAAAGTGGCACTTTTATTTATTTTCTATTTTTGAACTTAATACAAATTTTGACACAGCTGCACTTTCATTTTCTTTATTTTTTAACTTTTGTTATTGGATGTAGATCATTAGTTTGTATTTAGATACAAATTGTTACTATACTGATACTACTGAAACATTTTAAGCTTGTTGCATATTTCATTAGCATCTTTTGGGGCGATGGGGGCAGGTGGGGCTTGAAAATTCAGCCTTGTCCAAAGTGGGGAATGACCGAAAAAATTTGAGAACCACTGATATAGCGTATCTCAGATGAAGTGTTACTCAGATGATAACTTCAGCTGCTTTCAGCTCGTCATTATATTATATTGAAGCAAGCCTCCAACTGTAGTGAGCATTGTCTGCGTGGGGTTTTGAAAAGTCTAGCCACAGTTGCGGCCACTTTATCAGCATTGCTATCCCTGTTAACTGAATAAGCTGCAGAGGTGATGTCTCACTGCTGCGCCCTGTCCACGTAAAGCCACCTACACGTGATCTGCGCTATTGTTTTTCTATGGGGAGAGCACTGGAGACAACTCGGAGGAAGCGCTACCCCTGGCGCCATGCACCACTCGGATTATTTCAATTTAACAGTTTAACAGCAGCAGTAAAACTTTATTTCACACTATGATGGTTAAACTAAATTAGTAGTTAATCTGCGGTTCCCATTCATGCCGAATCGTGGGAGCGGTCCGTTGCACAGCTACTGTATATTCAACATCACTGACTTTATTGATCAATAGAATGTATTTTAAAATAGAAAACATTAGGCCTACACTGTATTATTGTAAAAACTAGCTACAAGTTAGAGCTGCACAATATGAGAAAAATATGCGATATGCGGTAAAGTTGTTGAATATCACGAATACGATATTACTTGCGATAAATAAACAACAGATATTGAAGTGTTCTCATTTTCTGCTGCTTTCAGTATTCTGCTAAACTACAACAATTGCTCGTTGAATTTAACAACTGCTTTTTGAATTTAAAACAAATGAAAGGAAATCACTTTCAACCATCTTTTACTTACCAAGTATTTGTTTCAATTTAAAGTGCAGTTTTCTACTGATAAAAAATCTTGGCGTGTCTTTCACAATATGTTGCAGCCTTTTCGCAATATTTGTGTTGCCATCCATCTTCGTCCACTAATATTTGTATTGCGCCAATTGATACTGCAATGACGATACATTGTGCAGCCCTGCTACAAGTATCACTGTACACCAACAGTGAGTTAGTAAGTCAGTCTAAAGCTGACGGGATTGAATTGTCCAGGGGTCGGTCTGAATTCAGTGGGAAACTTCCTCTAAAACACCTTAATATTTCTATGCTGCAATAGAGTATGCATAAAAAAGAAACTAATAATGGACTAATACATATGATAATAAACAGATAAAATCCCAAATACGTGTGTATATATAGCCTATATCCTGTAATGGTTTAATGGAAAATTGTTTACATCAATGATGCTCAAACTTAGTCAAAGATGATGGACAATTTATCTCTGATGTAGAATTTTTTATGTTAAGATATTATCTGCCCAAGAATTCAACTGTGTTTTTGTTGCTGCTGTTTAAATTCCTCCTTATGCACATTCTGAAAATGCAGTACAGGAAATCACGAGTGCTTTTGTTTGGTTTTTCTTGTGTAACATAAAGAGACTACTGCATTTCGTAGTGCAATCCTGTGCTGTGCAATGACAGCAAATGAACATTGAACCATACAGCCTACAGTTTAAAGCAGTTCAAAGTATAAATAAATACAAAATGATTAAATAAAAACAGTTTGAGGCAGAAATAATTAAAAACCTTAAATACTTTTTATATCCAAATGAATAAAGTTTGCATGTGCTCCATGGGAGAAAAAGTTAGTGCTGAGCCCTGTGAATGTAACATGACTTGGTAATAATAACACAATGTAGTGTCCCAATTTACACCTGTGAAGGTTAACTAAACCAACCATTTCCATTAAAAGGAATTTGCATTAACTCGTTTTCATCACGTTCATTTCTACAGTCCTAATTGATACATGTAATCAGTCCTCCATCAGTGTACAGTACTGCATGTAGGTCAACCAAGAATACACAATCACCGTAGTTACTTGCATAAAAAGTGTGAGTAGAACACAAGCCTTAAAGCTTTTAGTACGTAACTTTTTGATATTAATGAACATCCGTTACAGCTTCACACAACTCTCTCTGGATTTCTCAGTATGAGTATGTTCAGGGGCGATTACGGAAGGCTTGTATCACGTGGACGTGCCAACAGTGTTGTTGTCATTACTTAGAATTCCTCATGGGGGAGACAGAAACTACGCACTATAGCTTCAACGTGGCCTGTGTAGACAGCTGTATCAATTCAAATAAAAACCTCTTCAGTCAGATGCAGGAGAGAAGCCTCTTGCGTGGGAAGAGGTAACTGACTAATTGGGGAAAACTGTTTCTTGTTTACATGTTATTTAATAATGACCTCAACCTTGACCAGCTAACAGTGGCAAACCTTGTACTGACAACTTGAAACTAATTTTGACCTGAACCAACCCGAGCAGATTTAACAAAGCTCTGTGAGAGGTCTCAGCTCTGGAGGGGTCTCTGGTGTAGGATCTACTAGCCACTGAAGAGATCATTAGATAGCCTTGTGTTTTAACTCATTTCTATTCATGCTGTTGTTTCTTTTGTGTAATCTTGTTTTTAAATTGTAAACTGTCACGCCTCAATGTATTTTTCCGACTGTATATAATGGTTAAAGGAATGAACATACCTAAGTAGCCCATCTATCTTCTAAATCACCCTCTAATGATCAGATGACGTGTATATGTGTGTGTGTGTGTGTGTGTGTGTGTGTGTGTGTGTGTGTGTGCATGCATACCTGAGTGTTTGTGGAAACTAGACTACATGCATGTTGATTACACGGCAAAGTGATACCACCTTCACTCAGGACTCGTGCGTGCGTGCATGTGAGTGTGGGCTTGTATTGCTATCTTTGTGAGGACATTTGTGCATTGTGTGACCATTTGGCCGCTCCTCATTACTTTAAAGGACTGTTTGAAGGTTTAGACTTGGTTTTGAAGATACAGGTTCATTTCAGTTTCAGGTTAGGTTCAAAGAAACGGTTGTGATAGGTATTTAGTTGTGATGGTTAAGATTTGGCTTAAGATTAAGGAATGCATTCTGTCAATAGGGTCCTCACAAGTACAGCAAGACAAGAGAGTGTGTGTGTGTGTGTGTGTGTGTGTGTGTGTGTGTGTCAATCTAGTACCCCTGCATCCTGTAACGGTGAGACAGTGAGAAAGGAAACACAGAGAACTAACACAGTGTGGTTGACTGATAGCTACACGTATACGTTACAGCACATCCTTCCAGTGGAAGCAAAAAACTCCTCACTTCTCTGTTTACTCTGTTGGTTAAGAATGAAGAACAAATCAATTGTACCAATTCAGTTAGCATGTAAGTAGTAAAAGTAGTTGAAATGTAAAACAGTCCCCATCCCTGTTGAGATAATGACAACTTGTTGAGCAAGGTTGGGCTGGGTTTATCGTAATTTGCCTTATTACAAATGTCGTTGTTATTTAGAATGAGCTTTCTTTCTTCTGTAACCAAAATAAAGTTCTGGTTTCACTTTGGCTAGCTTGATGTTCAACAAGTGAAAAAAACTACATTTTCAAAGTTGAGGTGTTAAGAGACTGTTAACCCTAACCAAGATATCGTATTTAGGAGTGGCGGGAGTCACAAAACTACAGTTGTCTACTGCAAATGATGTGATCACTGAAGCTAGAAAGGAAATACTTCAGGTGAACTACATCTGAATGTAAAGACCAATAAATCCCCAAGATATCTAAGCAGTTCAGAGCGAGAGACTGTAACTGTGGAGCGACTATTTTTTTTTTACATTACATACACATAAAATTCCTCAACCAAACATAGAAGTGACAAAAACTACACCTAGAACATGACAAATCAAATCCTATTTTTCAGCCAATCCGATTTAAGTGTATTCTGCTCATTTTCAGGTTCATAATTGTATTTAGAGGTTGTATCAGAATAGGTTTACATGGTTTAATTATCACCACCATATAATTGTTGTACTGCACATTGCTGCAGCTCCTCTTTTCACCCTGTATGTTGAGCTCTCTGTTTTAGCTACAGAGTGAGACATCTCACTTCTCTTTATCTGTGTTGGGAGTTGCACATGTGCAGTAGCTAGGTAAGGACTACTAGCCAGTCAGAAGCAGAGTATGAGGGCGTGTCCTGACAGTACCTAGGTAAGGATTACTAGCCAGTCAGAAGCAGAGTATGAGGGCGTGTCCTGACAGTACCTAGGTAAGGACTACTAGCCAGTCAGAAGCAGAGTATGAGGGCATGTCCTGACAGTACCTAGGTAAGGACTACTAGCCAGTCAGAAGCAGAGTATGAGGGCGTGTCCTGACAGTACCTAGGTAAGGACTACTAGCCAGTCAGAAGCAGAGTATGAGGGCGTGTCCTGACAGTACCTAGGTAAGGACTACTAGCCAGTCAGAAGCAGAGTATGAGGGCGTGTCCTGACAGTACCTAGGTAAGGACTACTAGCCAGTCAGAAGCAGAGTATGAGGGCGTGTCCTGACAGTACCTAGGTAAGGACTACTAGCCAGTCAGAAGCAGAGTATGAGGGCGTGCCATGCTAGCAGCTAGGCGAGCATTATAACGTGTGTTCCAAAGTGACCACGTTTGTCTCTGAAGTAAAGGCTGGACTACAATAGAGCTGTTTGGAGCAGTTGGTGAACAGTGTTTTCTGTTGGAGATGGTCCAAAGTCCCTTTGGGGGGGACTTTGGGCTTTTTCACTTTGTAAACCTATAACGTGCGCAAAAAATATAACACAATGAAGGAAAGGGGAAAGCACAATATGAGCACTTTAAGTCACTTGACAGTTTATCAACTCACACATAAGTTCCGAAACAATGTAATCAGGGTTTCACTTCTCTGTCATCCTTCTCTGTTATTTTCACATTTTATCATAACGTGAATGACGTCCTGTAATCTGGAAATGACAGATACATTCTGACAGAAAGTAGAGATTAATGATTACAATTAAATTGCATTACTGAATTTATCAAATCAGTTAAAAATGCATAAGCATTATTGTGACTTATTTTTCTCATGGGCTTTCCCTTAGTCACACCAAAAACATGAGATCATATTCAATGACAGCCCTATGCTGCGGGCCTATTTTTAACTCTGGCCTTAGACCACAGATTAACCCTTGCCCAGAAGCTGAGCAGCTATAGACAGTGTGCCGACAATCAGAAGATAAGCTGATGATTTTCAAAACAGGCCTACCGGAAGAGTCATGTGACCCGCTGCTCAAAAACACGTTTCTCTGTTCATGCTCTGGTGCATGTCACTTTTAAAAAGACATGCACTGAAATGTGCTTTGTCCTTTTTTCTCTCTCAGCCAGGTCTGACTAAAAAAATATATCCATTTTAAACTTTAACCTCTCATGGAAAAGATTTTATAGTTTAAACTTTAGGATATTTCATATGTGTTACCACGTGTTATGAGGTGATTTCCCTTTAAATAAAAAATGACAAAACCTGTACAGTAAAATAACTCTGCCATGATCAGAACAATTTGACATGATCATAGTCTGGGTCATTTTGAACACTATTTCAGCAAACCTGTGAAAGAAAGGATTTATTTATTTTATTTAGGAGAGTTACAATATCATTTGAGCTGACTTGGCCTGTACAGTAATGTGCAGTGAAACTATTTCAAACTGGACAGGGTCATAGTCAGGGACTTTTTGAGCAGAAATCCATTGCACTTCCCAGCAAAGCTATTCTGGAATGAAAAAAGGACTTTTTATTTAATTTGGTACAAAATGTGAGAAATTATTGCTCATATTAGGGTCTTTCTTCGTCCTTTTTTGCCGCTCCAGTACCGTAACAACACAAATAGTCGCGCATCAAAATCTAAGTTCCGGCTGGCTTGACCCGGTTCATGCAAGCGATGGCTCACTCGACCGCAGTGATCTAGGGTGCTGCTGTTGCTCCGTGCTGTTCTGTCTCGTCTGTCCGTGCGCTGTCGGTGTAATCTTTCCCCATGCAACCTTTTCAGTTATAAATTTGTTTTTCTCTGCGTCACAAAATATTTTAAGTAGAGATGTTTCATTTTTTACCTTCCAAATACCGATTCAGATACCTGAACTTGTGTATTTGGCGTTAGCAAGTATTGATCCGATTCCAGTGGGTTAGAAGATATATGTGTGTGTTTATGTATATATACAGGGCTTGACACCCGTCAACCTGCCAAATCCGGGTAGATTTTGGCAGTGGAGGGTAACACACTCACTCTCACTAGCCACTTTGGTAGGTGGCATGCCATTACAGTATATTGTAACACTGGGGGCTGGTGTATTGCGCCACAGAACACAGCTGTGACCCAGTGTGCAGTGGCAGCCCGCGGCCGGAGTACGGTGGCCCGTACAGCACAGCAGACCAGCAAGCCGCGCATTCCTTTAAATATCCCCCAGAGCTCTGTTTAGCGGGTTTGGGTTTGTAGAAGAAGTACAGAGAGAGGGCACAGCAGGACAATTTAGCAGGACATTTGGTCTGTATGTCCACTAGGGCTGAAGGATTTTTGAAAATAATCTAATTGCGATTTTTTTCAAAAACATTGCGATTCGATATGCGATTATTTTTTAAGCTCTTTGTCTTCTGTATTATTCAACAAAAACTAGCAATAAATCATTGTATAGTATGAACAACACAAGATTAGATAGATTAAACAAACTGTTCTTTCCTGGAGGCCAGGTCTGGATGTGATGATGAAATTAGGTGATGCATGAATTTATATGAATGACATCTTTTCTTTAACTACTTCAATCCCAGTAGTATATTGAGCACTGACCAAGCCTGGTGTAAACATTCATATGAAAGTCAGAAACTAATCACACTAAAGCGCAGATTGCAGAAATATAAAAACAAATGTGGCTTTACCACACTTAGTAGTATTTAGATTATTTAATTATTATTTACATAGACATATGTAAACATGTGGAATGCACTTTCTGAACACTGTCTTTGAACTTTACTAGACAGTTAAATAAGTAAAAATATATACAGTGGTATAGTCGGTGTATTTTCTTTCACAGCGCACAGAGAGGCTGCCTCCAGCCCCTCCCTCATGAAGTTGCGTGCCGTGTGCATGACAGCGTCAACGACGCTGCACTTGCCAGCTATCGTTACGTTAGTATTAGCATGCAGGTGTTGCCGTGGGATTAACTGTACTAATAAAACCGTTGAAACAACGCGGCCACGCTGCTGTGAAAGCTCCCCGAACGTCATTTATTAGAGTCTCGTTGTTACCTCTCTCCGCGGCAGTCTCCTCCACTCCATATCTTTATAATGGAGCTAACCGCTAACCGGAGATAACCGCTAATCAGAGATAATCGTTGCTGTCAGTTCTGCGTGCCTGTATTCATTATCTGCATGTATGGACTGGAGCCTGAATAAAACACTTACAAGTTTTAAACTACAACTCAGAGTTGTTTGAATGACAGTAATCTGCTCAAGGTACGGCGTAGCGTTAGCGTGCTAAGGTGATGCTTTCTCTGCGGAGTGCAGACTGATTTGCGCATCAGGGGCAACTGGGACTGCAGGGCCAGGGATCGAACCACCAACCTTCCGATTGGCAAGTATATCAGTGATATGATATAAAGGGCGAGGTGAAAGCATAGACAGTATATAATGGACCAATAGACCTGGACGGAGACCAGTGAAGGATATTAGAAGCACTTTTCCGGTGATGGCCAGCTTTACTGCGCAGCCTTCAACTGAGAGAGACAACGTAAATGTGACGTGAGCAACGTGTCTGAAAGTTGTAAGTCTTCTGGTAGCTGTGCCAAGAGAAATCTCAATCATTCCCAATCTAACAGAGACGGAGAGTGTAGGTATATGTAAGGAGATAACATAGACACAGGCTAATTATTGCTAACTAAAATGCTAGTTAACATTAGTAATTAATCCTAAACAGCTAACGTAAGTCAAAACTGCCTGCAAGCTTATCCTGTACTATACGGTAATTCCTCTTCTATATGACACAATCATTAGCCTGCTACGGAGCCATAACGTGAGCTACAAGGTAATGGACCCTTTTATACATTGTCGGGTTTCTTTAGAAATAAACAATGGACAAATAGAGTCTTTAAACGCTTCAGATGTAAAGTTATTCGCTGTCAAGTGGCGCCAAAATGAATGCTAGTCAGTGGAATGCTAAGGGGAGGTGATGGCCAGGTAGCAACAAAATGGCGCCATAGGAGGTTCGAGTTTTGAAGCAAAGCTTACCCCCTTGGGTGAAAGCAGTCGCGGTGCAGTTGGCGTCACACTTCCTCTGACACAAGCTACAGCAACAGTGGTTGCTGTGCCCTGGTGACTGACTGACAGGCTGAGGTTGTAAGGCAAGGCAACTTTACCATCTACAGCACTTTTCAGCAACAAAGCAATTCAATTCCATTCCTTTGCACTTAAGTTAGTTCTCCATTAGTCCAATGTTGACAACAGGGCAGTCACCAAGTTCAGTGTGTCATTATGCAGTTTGCACTAAAAAGTTTTTGTTGTTTACATTCCTTTGCATTTTAGTTAGTTCAATATTCGCCTGTACACAATGTCATGTGTTTATTTATTATTTATATTATTAGTGAGCAGTGTTACCAGAATTGTTTTGTTTTGATTTACAATTTAGGTGGAAAATAAAAGTTTTGTGTTTAATGTATTTTTGTTGATGTTGAAATGGATTTTAAAACCTATGGTATCGGAAAAAGTATTGCTAAGAAACTGAGGTATCGAAATTGGCACCGGATCAAAAAATTTTGAACAATGCCCAGCCCTATTCAGGCAAAAAACATACCACATCATTTTGAGAAATTGACTTTTTTATTTTAAGTCTGCACAAAGAAACCAGGCATACATTTTCATTATTTTATCTAGTTAGCCAATGTTAGCCCTGCAAGTAATGGTCAATTAAAGTGATTTTCCATCCCCTTTTTAAATAATAGTTGTAAGCCTTTGCATTTTATTTATTAATTAATCTTATATGTAATGGACAACAATGGAATGGCCAGCGTAGAGCAGTTTTACCGCGGAGCATCTGTAGGCAGCTTTAGGTGCTATTATTGGCTGTGGTTTAGCATCAGAAGCTTTTTTATTTATATAATGGTCACATACACTCCTCTTCTCTCCTCACATGCACTTTTGAAATATATTCTTCCACCCCTGCAAATCCTGAGCTACCTGCAGCGTCAGGTTGTCCTGTCCCCTCAACCTCAGACAACCCCAGAAAAGCAGCATCAGTTTCCGCTGTCCCCTCCACCTCAGCACATCCTGGCAATATGACAAAGGGCTGCACCAATACACCAGTGGTGTAGGCAGAAATAGTGTTTTGGGTGGGCTAGTTCAACTGTTTTTTTCCCCAGAAAAAAAGCAACTTAAACTCAGAAGTAGAAAAAAGGACAAACATAGACAAACTGACTGAGTGAGTGACACTTTTACTTTGCAAAATGCTGCATTACAAAGGCAATACCAGCAACACACTGTCTGCTCAACCAACAAAGCTCAGTCTTTAAAGGCTGTACACAACAGTATAGAAATAACCTGTCTTTCATAACCTATTCAGCCTAAAATATATTTGCACCGGCAGAATCAGCAGCAACGGCTCTACAGTGCACAGCATTTTATTGCACAATGTGGCAACATGACATGAATCCAAAGAGGTGTCAACCAACTGCATGACCACATGTTCTACATGAAGATGACAACTACATGTTTACACAAATCAGCAGTAAAAGGAAATCATAAATGAAAACACCCAGCCAAGCATTGTTTGAATTAAAAAAAGATATATTTTAAAGTATCCCGCACAGCTTCAGTTCTTAGATAGTGTATCGGCTGCACGGCAGTGACAAGGATCAAAGAGGCATCCGGCACTCACAGATCAGTAATCTTTTTATTTAATGTGGGCAACGCGTTTCAGCTAAAAGCTGTCATCATCAGCATTCATGATTTCTTCTTAAATAAGAAGATCACTTATCAGTGAGTAGCGGACGTTTGGTTTTCTTTGAATTAGGAAAGAACAACACACTCAAACAAACTCTCTCTCGCAAATAGGCTGTCAGCTCCACTGGGGAAATGTCATTTTACAGAAAAGCGCTTCCTTTATCACACTGTATTCCAGCCAAGAAAACGGTCTTTGAACCACTTTGAAGGGACTCGAATCCTTTACGTATATAACATTAAAGAACTTTGTTTTACCATTGCTGTTGCAGTCACTTTACATCTAGCTGTCAGCTCAGAGAGTCTGCCTGTCGGAACCAAAACAACCAATTATGTTTCAGAGTAGGGCTGCACTATCTATATCTATATATGAAATGCCAAAAAACCAGAGTGTCACTGTTTGTTTTTTTCTCTCTCAACTTTCTGTTACTGTTTTGGTGTGGGGTGGAGGGGTTTGAGTTGAGGGGGCAAGGAGAGCGTGATTCACATGTATGTGTAATATATATATATATATATATATATATATATATATATATATATATATATATATATATATATATATAATCACACATACATGTATACTCAAACCCCTCCACCCCACACCAAAACAGTAACAGAAAGTTGAGAGAGAAAAAAACAAACAGTGACACTCTGGTTTTTTGGCATTTCTTTAAACCAATCACAATCGTCTTGGGTGGTGCTAAGCTCCGCACGGAGCCACGGTGCCTCTGCTAAATAGCCTCAGGAAGGAACTTGTTTTGGTGGAACATGTGTACGTTCAAAAGTAGTTTTAGTCATGCAACAGAAAACTCAGATTGGACTGATAGTCTAGCTAGCTGTCTGGATTTACCCTGCAGAAATCTGAGGAGCAGTTAACCATAGTCCTCACAAATCCACCGGAGGTTAGAACGCCAACACAGAGACAGAGGAAGGGGACGGACATCCGCCGGAATTTTCCGGCGGCCCCTGAACAATCCTTAGGGGTGCACAATATATCGATCCGAAAACGGAAGTTAGAGGGAACTGAAATCGCCGCACGGGAGGCTAGTTAACAAACACTTGGCATTAGCGTTAGCTAGTTAGCGCTACACCTGACAGCAGGTAACGTTAGCCTACCATTAGCTAGCAGTTAACCAAGCATTTTAACCGAGTAAAAAATGAGGTTAAAATGCTGACAGCTAAACGGTGAAGAGTGTGTCTGTATTTCACTTGAGAGAACTGTAACACCAGACTGTAGCTGCCGTTGTCTGAAAAACAGCACAGACTGAGACTCGCCAACTTCGTGCTGCATTCAAAGAAATTGTAAAATAGGCTTTCCTTTACAGTGTTTGGCCCATTGACATATACAGGGCTTGACATTAACTTTTTGAGGCACTTGTCCTTTGGACAAGTACATTTACGTTTCACTTGTCCATGAACAAAAGTCACTTGTCCGGGTAAAGATTAATCATTTTATAATTTTTTGTGTGTTTTGCTAATGCAGAATTTGAAGAAACCATTGAAAGCATCCAAACTCTATCAACATTAATACAATTCAGTTTAAACAGTAGAAACAAACGTGTCCCAAGAATAGATTTCCCCTTCAACAAGAAAAAAGGATCTCCAGACTCATAATACAAAGTTATACTTTGCACGCCGGTGTGCAGAAGTTAATATATTGAGATTCTAAGTGAATATTTTAAAGTTTCTCATTACTTTCAGATTCCTAGTCAATATTCTAAGTTACTATGTCAATATATTGAGATATTCTAAGTTACTAAGTCAATATATTGAGATACTGAACCAATATGTTAAGTTTCTAAGTCAATATATTACGATACTAAGCCAATATATTGAGATTAAGTCAATATTTTAGTTTCTCATTACTTTGATATTCATTGTTTATATTCTGAGATACTGAGTCAATATATTGAGATACTAATTCAGTATTTTGACAAGAGGTAGTGGTGACTTGAACTTATACTATATCTAAAATAATTTTGTAGACATAACAATGGATTTTGCCACTAAATGTTGGTGTCAAAGTGTTTTTTTTTTTCTTTCTACAATTTCACTTACCAAGGGATCCTTTAAAAAGGTGTAGCTACTTTACAGTTGATTATTACCTGATATTTAATCCGCTACAAACGAGTAGCGGAGCAGCTAGTAACGTTACGAGGCAGAGAGCCAGCCGTCAAGAGTCAAATTAACTTCATGCTTCATCTGCACAAAGCACACTTCTATCGCCACGAGTGACAGCTTTATTCTGCTCGTTTTCTGTGAACGATGTGGGGACGGCGTAACGTTAAAGCGTAGTTAGCATGCTAACGTTAGCTAACTAACACCGGCTGCCTGGCTTGCTGGTTCCGCGGTGCTTTCATGCTGTATCGCTTACAGAGAAGGAGCTGAACAGTGGGCTGGGTCTAACGTCAGCGGTCCGCTCTCCCGCTGCGGCTGGGTCTAACGTTAGTTAATGTATTTGTTTCAAATCGGTAAAGTAAAATCTGTAACATAAACGGAATGAGTGGCACATAATAACGTATATAATGCTTCATCCACACAAAGCACATTGCTATCGCCACAAGTGACTTCTGTTTTCAGCTTGTTTTCTGTGAACGATGTGGCGAGGAGGTAACGTTAAGGTGGAGTTAGCAAGCTAACACCGGCTAGCTCGCCGTGCTTTCATGCTGCTTCCCCTTTCGGAGAATGCGCTGAACAGCGGGTTGGGTCTAACGTTAGCGGCCCGCCGACCCGCTGCCCGGGATTGTGGGGTAAAATATGTATTCGTTTCAATTCTGTAACATTGACTAAATGAGTGGCATTTTGTTTTGTTTGAGTTTTAACTTGTCCAGTGGGGCAAGTAAATTTCTCTTCCACTTGTCCTACAAAAAATCCACTTGTCCCGGACAAGCGGACAAGCCTTAATGTCGAGCCCTGGACATATATATATAAGGTTTGGCCTCGCCAGCCTCATGCTGCATTCAAAGTAATTGTAAAATACCCTTTTCCCAGCCAGTGTTTTTTTTTTTTTTTTTTTTCATTAACAGGAATTTACTGGTGAAATAAGATATTGTTATAAGTTATTGTTATTACATTTTTAATAAATCATTACATTTTAAATATATATATCATTCTTTCAATTCAGGCAACATTTTAAATGTATTGTTTTAGCACTGGGAAATATGAAATCTATTTTTTATGTGTTTTCCCATAATTTTGGTAATTTTACATATGTTTAAAAATATTGAAATTAATATCAATATCAAAATATTCATTATCTATATCGCAATATCAAATTTTTTTCAATATCGTGCACCCCTAATTTCTGTATGTGAAACTTCATTGATATAGACTATCCTAAAATACACGTATCAGGATATGTGATTTATTGTTTAGTTTTTTTACTGTGGTATCAGATTAGATATCAAGAATCATGAAATTTCACTGGTATTGGTATGGATTACTTAAAAAAATAAAAACACCATTCTACACACCGTGGTATCGACTTTGGTATCGAGTATTGTGTACTTTCAGTGATATCGGTACGATTGTGACATCCCTAGAACAGAAACCTTGTTTTTTGTAGGCTAACTAAAAAAATTAGCTTTAGCCTGGCTGGTAGCCAGCCTTAAGTCTGTCAACTCTGGGGTGAAAAATGGTCGGGAGACGTCGTGACAACGTTGCATTGATCAGGTGCTTTATTTTGTCTTTGCAGCAAACACAAAACAGTGACTACTGCAGCTTCACTACCTATAAAAAAGCATGCACTTCACTGTGTCTGCTGCACCTGCCGCTTACAGGACTCCTCCACACACATAACATAACAAACCCTGCCAGACTACGTCACATACACACGTTGCCCATATGGCCACCTGTCTTACAGGGGAAGACTCAGCAGGTAACAATCAGGGCAAAGCCCCGCTGTACCTAAGCTCATTGGTCACGATAGCTTCACCCACCCCGCAGCCTTCGCTCAAGCAGATACATCTCCTTGGTCACGCCAAAAGCCCACACCTCCTTTGGCCGCCACTCCTTCCAGTTCTCGGCTGCAAATAACTGGAATGAACTACAAAAAAACCTGAAACTCAAAACCCTTATCCCACTAACTGCCTTTAAAGTACTTCTGTCTGAGCTCCTGTCCGATCACTGCACGTGCTAACTGTTCTCCATCATTCATGCTTTGCACACCCTTATTCCATTATCTCTGTCATGCCCCACTGCATAGTTGCACAGATGCACCTCTTAAACTGCACTACTATCATATTTGTTTACGCTCTTTTGCACTATTCCATTTGCCCTGGCTTGCTCAACTGTTATTCTTCCCACCACTGGGTCAAACAATTTTTGCACATCTACTGATCTGCCTCATTAACTAGACCACAATTTGCACTAACTGTATATTGACTCTTTACTACATTTCAACATGTATATTGACTGTCTATTCATTTATATTGTGTTATTACCATAACACTTTCGCATATACATTGACTTACTTACAACTCACTTTGCGCCAGCTTTGAAATGCCTACTTAATCTGTAGTTATGTAGCCTATTGTATTCTGTTTTCTTGCACTATACTGAATGTGAAACTGTATGTTGTCTTGCATGTTTATGCTCTATTCTTGGCCAGGTCGGCGTTGCAAATGAGATGGGCCAGTGACACCCAGGCCCATTACTGGCCACAAGATTGCAATAGACCCTCTGTTAAAAGTGATAAGTTAAGAACAGAGTTTGTTCACAGAGGACAATCCTAGTGGGAATTTAGTAAAGATACAGTAGGTTTCAGTTTTTTTTTATGCCACTAATACTTTAGCTACTTATTTATAACATAAATCACAATGTACAAGAAAGCATCCAACCCAAACATCACTGAAGAGACAACAAGATCAGATCTGTGTGGAGTGATAAGGAGGATGTATTGTTTCTTGCGACATACGGCCAGCAAAACGGTGCCATAAAAAGGAAAATGCCAAGAGCAAGACAAGGTACAGCGATGGAAGAGGAAATGGAGGAGATCAAAAAATCCCTGAGCTTTATGACCGAGGAGAACAAACAAAACTTGTTGAACAATTGGCCGAGGTTAAACAACTTCAAACGCTTACCAAGGAAAAGGACAAGAAAATTGAGGACTTGGAAAAAAGGATCAACGACTTGGAACACTACACGCAGATGGAAGATGTGATTAGAACTGGAGACCAAACACCAAACTAACGCAAGAGCATCGTCCGACACAAACAAAGGTGAGGACGCACCAGTCCAAGAGTTACAATCTTTGGAACAACAAGTCATTCAGTTTTTTGAAAGACAAAGCATGTCAATTGACAGCAAAAACATCTTGCCCTGTCCCACTCTTCACATGAAGGACAGTAGGCCTAAAGCTAAGGCCATAATAGTTTGCTTTGTGACTCGGAAAAGTAAGATTGAGTTATTAAGACAGGCAAAAAAAAGCTGTCTGGACCTGGTCTGTACACCTGAGCAAAAAGAACGCGGATATATGCCTGTAGGGGTGCACAATTAAAAAAAATTTAACAATTCAATATCGATTTTTAGGCTCAAGATTCGATTCAAAATCGATTTTCAATTCAAAAACGATACACAGTATGTAAATGTAGATACTTTTCCCATGTGATTACAGTAGACATACCATTTAAAAGAAAAGAAACAACAAATTAAATGTAGTTTGATATTTAAAAAAATGTAACTAAAACTGCGAAGTGCCAAGCTTTGGCCAGCTTTCAAATACATTTAATTCAAGTATAAAATAAAACCGTTACATAAAAAGAGCTTTTACATTTAGGTTTTAAGTGCTGTACTCAGATCAAACAAAAGATACTGCTAAATGTGGTTGTAGGAGTACTTCAGCTACCAGGTTGACTGGCTGGAATGTGTAAATTATTTTGCAGAAACAGAAGCTGGTCTAAGTGTTTTGGAGTGAGCATGCTCTGCTGTGTAGTTACGATGTCTCCGGCAGTTGAGAACACTCTCTCTAACGCAACGCTAGTACCAGGGATGCATAAATAGCGCTTAGCTAACTTAGCCAGGAGGGGAAAGACAGATCTCTGGGTGATGGTGTACAATGGGAGTTCCCCAGTGGTGTTTCCAAAATACTTAACTTTCGCTTTGCAAAGCCTGCATATAGCAGGTTTCCTATCAAGTTCCGTCTTCCCCTTGAGGTTATAAAAGCCAAAATGTGTCCAAACTCTCGCCTTCAATGAAGATGGAGCGTTCTCTTAATACATCCCTGGGATGGAGCAGGCTGAATAATTCATTATTTCTGTGAAGTTTTCCATTGTTTGCGCCGACTAAACTACTTCTGCTGCAATCGTTCTTTTGATTATAACAAGTGCCTAGGCGTCAGTGTGAATTTGATGCTGAGGCTGAATATCGATATACGATATATATCCGGATATTTTTTCCGCAAAGTGAGAGCAAATGTTCAATCAAAGTCAAAGCCAAATATGACATGTCACATGTAGTTTCATAGAAACTGGCTATTTCAGTGAACAGTTGCAAAATCAAATGAATAAATAATAAACAGGTTTCTTCACCTGGTTCAATGCTCAGCTGTTCAAATAACAATAAAATGTAAACATAAATACTGTATAACAACAGGAGTACCTTTTATGAAATCAAAGCTCCATAAGGTTTGTTTTAGTTTTTTCCAACGTTTTAAATTGTTACATTTTTCTTCTACACATTTTCAGCACTTATTTCTACGTCCCATATTTTCTAATATAGGGCTGGGCGATATAGAGAAAATCAGATATCATGATATTCTTGACCAAATACGTTGATATCGATATTGCGGCGATATATTCTAGAGTTGACAGTTGGTGCTCTCGCAAAATATCTTCACACTTAGATTTTAGATAAATAATCATTAATAATAGAACAGCTACAACAGTCTGGTAAGTTCAGAAAAGTACATCACTTCACTGTAATGCAGCCTTTAAAACCAGGAAAAGACACTTATGTCATATCACGATATTACGATATCCAAAATCTAAGACGATATCTAGTCTCATATCACGATATCGATATAATATCGATATATCGCCCAGCCCTAGGTCATGGTGAGGGAAATGAAAGACCTGGATCTGTACAGACAATGACACAAACGGACACAGAACATTCAATTTGCTACATGGAAGAGTTATCAATGACATCAGATGGGGTTGTGAATGGATCTGCATTATGACAAGTCTATGACATTGTGGAAACGACGAAAACATTTTTAACTGCACTGCTGAATGGCGACAACGATGACACCTGACCTCCATTTAATGACATGGAAGGATACGACCTTGGTGAATTTGGATCACCTAACTATGTGAGTAGTATTTCACATGCACATGAAAACTGTCACACATACACATACACTTTAAAAGTAGAAGCCTGTATAGCAACTAATTTAAAATGAATGACTATTTGAAACAATTCTCAGTGTTTAGTGTAATTTTAGTATCAGAGACTTGGTTTACAACTCAAAAAGAAGCGGATGTAGAACTGCAGGGCTATGAGCTATTTTCAACTAACAGAGAAAACAAAAATGGAGGTGGTGTTGCGCTATTTGTGAACAACAAATTTGAGTTTAAAAAAGTAAGGGAAATGTCAACAAAATTGGAATGTGTTACTGTAGAAATAGAGGTGGAGAAAACAAAGAATATATGAATAAGCTGCATCTATACCTGGAACTTGTCTTGTTACCTTTAATGAAAAGATGGTTGACATGTATGATAAAAGACATAAAGATGATCATATGTGGAGACTTTAATGTAGATTTGTTAAATCTAAAGGAGCACAAACCCAGCAGAGATTTTATCGACACAATGTATAGTATAATAGTATTATTATTATTAATAGTCTATTACCTACAATCTTTAAGCCAACTAGACAACTGATAAGGAAACTTTAATTGATAACATCTTTACCAATGATATTGGAAATAGAGTACTTGTGGATTGCTTATCAATGATATAAGTGGCCATCTTCCTGTGTTTGCAACCCTGCAAACTTTTTCAAAAGAAAATACACATAGAAACTCCAAAATTGCTTGATTGCTTGATTCGGAAAAAAAGACCTGACACCATAAAGGCCCTTAAGGAGGGGTTAAGGCAGCAGAGTTGGACAGAGGTCTATTTAAATCATGATCCAAATAAAGCTATGATGAATTCATGTCTACATTTACCCCTCTCTATGACAAAAATTGCCCTTTACAACCACTAAGGACAATTAAATATGAAGACAAACCCTGGATTACTAGGGGACTAGAAAATGCTTGTAAAAAAATGTAGTGTACAAGCAGTTTCTACAATTTAGAACAAAGGAAGCAGAACATAAATATAAGAAATATAAAAATAAATTGACTAGCATATTGAGAATAAATAAAAAGAATTATTTCAATAAACAATTAGTACAGTACAGAAACGACACACGGGGCACATGGAAGGTGCTAAACAACATAATCAAAAAAGGTACTGGGAAATCAGATTATCCAGACCACTTTCATAAAAACAACCGATCACTAATAACAGACACAAAGGAGACTGCTAATAAATTCAATGACCATTTTGTGAATGTTGGCTATAATTTAGTAAAAGAAAGTGTTGATCCAGTAATAACAGAGGATATAAATTAAAAATATTGTTAAAATAAATTCAAATACCATTTTTTTTGAGGAGAATTGACGATATATAGTTAATTGATGTGGCAAATAAGTTCAAGAATAAGAAATCCACCGACAGAAATTGTATTGACATGGCTTTAGTTAAAAACATTGTACATAGTATAGCGAAACCCCTGACTCATATCTTTGATCAATCATTAAAAATTTTCCAAATCAAATGAAAATTGCAAAGGTCATTCCGATGTACAAAAATAGAGATAAGCACTCTTTCTCAAACTATAGACCAATTTCTCTCCTTCCACAGTTCTAAAAAATATTAGAAAAGCTTTTTTTCCATAGATTCGATCATTTCATAGAAAAACACAATCTCTTGAGCGAACGTCAATATGGCTTCAGATCAAACCGGTTCACTACAATGTCAGTGATGGAGCTAATAGAACAAATATCTACAGCTATGGATAATAAGGAATTCACTGAAGGCGTTTTCATAGATCTAAAAAAGACTTTGATACAATTAACCATAAACTATTAATGACCAAACTGGAAAAATGTAGGATTAGGTGAGTAGCACACCAATGGCTCAGTAGTTACCTGGAAATATGTCCAATTAAACAAGAAATCAGATTTATTGAGGTGGGGTCCCACAAGGATCAGTGCTGGGTCCAAAGCTGTTTCTATTGTACATAAAAATATTTTTTGTTTTTGCTGATGACACCAATTGTTTTGTTATATAAATCACAGAATATGCTGGAAATCACATGTTAATCATATTAAAACCAAAATATCAAAGTCCATAGCAATTCTGAACAAAACCAAAAATATTCTTAATACAAATTCATAACATATATTATATCTCTCATACTGCCATATGTAACTTATGGTATGGAAATTTTGGGGAAACATTTTCTTACTTCAAAAGAGAGCAATCAGAATCATAAATAGGGCTAATTATCAAAATCAGTTATTTATAAACTTACAGGTACTTAAATTTAGTGAACTTGTCGACCTTACAATAGCATCACTAATGTACAAAGTATATAATAGCATGTTGCCAGACTGTATCTAGAGGCTGTTTCAAATAAGAGAATGTCAATATGAACTGAGGGGAAGCTGTATTTTCACTCAACCAAATAGCAGAACAAATGTAAATCAAAGATGTGTTTCGGTGTACGGAGTTAAACTGTGGAATGAATCAGAAATTGACGTGAAAATGTGTAACACAATCGACCAATTAAAAAAAGTATTTAAACATAAGCTGATAAACAAATATAAAACAGAAGTGTGAATACCAGAAGGTACATAAAATGTATGGGATTTTTTGTGTTGTACTGGGTTATATAATGTATAGGCCTACTTAGTTTCTGTAACTTTCATCTTCGTATTTTAATTTTTTTAGTATTGTTGTTTTTTGTTTGTTTGTTTTCTTGTCTGTTCATTTTTTTGTTTTGTTTGTGGAAGTAAAAGCAACAATGTTATGTTTTGTTTGTTGCTTGTTATCAGTGCATTAACTGCCTGGGTTACAGATGGCCGAAAAAAAATATAAAGTGAACAATAAATAAATAAATAACATTTATAAATCTTTCTGTTTGCACTGGTTTTCATTATGTTGTATAAATATGTAAAAAATACCTTATTTATAATGTATAATTCATTCAATGTCACTTGCTTCTTTTATACTGTTTTGTGTGTTTTAATCTTTTTTAAATAAGTCTTGAGAAAAGAATATACCGCACACTGTTCAAATGTATTCATTTGACTAATGTTTGTGTCCGTCTGGACCTTCGTCAAGAGTGTTTTGTTATATTTCTAAAATAAAAACGACCTCAAATACATAAAGGTGCGCAGTTTTCTTTGTAAGTGTATGAACACAATAATTGGTGGGGGAATTGGCTGCGATGCAAGGGGCACCCGCTAAAATCACGACTAGGGCACCAAATTGGTCAGAGCCGGCCCTGATTGGTAACTGCAGTGTAAAAAAATCAGGGAGAGTAACTTTAATTCCAAATAATTGAGCTAAAACTTGACTAAATAGATAGGAAAATATATTTAAGTAGAGTATAGCCTAATACATAGGCTAGTCCATCATTTGCTTCTATATTTATCAGTGTATAAATAATAATAAGTCTCATATTAGTTAATAGTTGAAGTTTAAATGCATCGTTGCATGTTACTTGCCATTCAATTCTAGCCTGGATTGCCAGCCTACATCCAGTTAGAGGTGTTCATCACTGACATAAGTGACCTGTAGTGTGTGACAGGAGATGCTCACCCAATGACAGAAAAACAGGCAGCAAACACACGCACGCACGCACGCACGCACGCACGCACGCGGATGTCTGCTGTGATGCTGTCCTGCAGGGTAACGTTAGAACATATTTTTTTTTGCCCTCCTTACCTTCCGTGCTGCTCCGTATTGGCTGGCGCTCCACCTGGTGCGGTTATCCACCGCTGACTCTACGTTACCGGGCAGCGAGCCGGAGTCCGAATCCTCCCCCTCCTCCAATTCCTCTTCCCCTTCCTCTCTCTCCTCCGCCTCCGTCTCCCTCTCCCTCTCCTCCGTTTTTAGCCGCTTTGCCGCTCTTCCGTACTCCCCTTCCTCGCGCTGGCCGGCTCCTTCTGCCGTCGACATGCTTGCGGCTGCGGCGGACCTGTCAAAGAGCGGGTCTAGAGCTGGTCAAACTGACACGTTCATGTCAACAGCTATCCCGTAGTGGAACCTCGTTAAGCAGTCTCCGGGTATCTGTCTGTCTCCTTATATTTGTGCCCCCTTTCCCCGTTTCGCGGATCCACTCTCGGTCCCTGTCTGTCTCTTTATCACTCTCGAACACCAGTGATTTTCTGTGTGGAGGTGTGAGTGGACTGGACAGATCCCGCCCCGTGCTGTTCTCTTATTGGTCAGTCGGCTCCTGCGCCTTAGAGATACGGCGTGTGATTGGCCGGTTTCGATGCGTCAACAGACAGCTCTCCATGCTCTGCAGAGGAGTGCGCAGAGGAGCAAAGAGGGGAATGGTGGGCTAGATAAAAACAGAAAAGAAGACAGTCTCAAAAAAAATGCAGAGCATAGGAAGAGAGAGAGAGAGAGAGAGAGAGAGAGAGTCAGTATGAGCGGATATTTGCTGCATCATTAAACAAGAAATCAATTGGCCGTATAGGCACTAACCTTCCTGAAAGCTCTTTGAACATTGCAGATTACAACGTCCCCAACAAAGGTCAAGCCAAGTGTGTAAGGTAGCTGTACGATGGTGCTTTGATTGATCATACACAGCCATCTCTAAAAATGAGGGGAATTTGGCTGATGGTATAGGCTAATTATCAATGTGAATTTCTAAGCTTATTATTCTTATGATGTGGGGGAAAGTACAGCAGAACAATAGCCATTTTGAACAATAAAAAATTGCCATTTTGAATTGCCCTCCCATAAAATTTGGGGGATGTATGGACAATTCAAAATGCCAAAATTAAAGAAAATCAAACAAAACAAAGTGAAATACAATACACATTGTTATATGTATTCCCTTAAAGGTCCAATATGTAATATTTGTACTGTAATAAATCCAAAAATGACACCAATGCCTCATCAGATATTAAGGAAACATGTTAAACTGAAATACTATCTTTTCTGACAACAATGCTAATTTCAGTATTTTTTCTTTTTGAAATTTACATTCCGTGACGGAATTTATGTTTATGTTTTGGTCTGTGTGTTGTTATCAACGGCCCAGTTTGACAGGCAGGCCGGGTTGCCAGATATACCTGTAAACATGTAAACCCAGCGCGCTACAACTGTAACGGTAGTACAGCCATGAAAGCAGCAAACAAACCAACAGGATCAACGGAGATAGATTCTACATGACATAAAAAAAAGAAAACAGCATGTTTCTAACAGTTGCGTGACCAGAGACGTAACAAACCCCTGGTAAATATTGGAGATGTATTTGAAAGATGGAGACAGCTTAGACCCCAAAAGGACGCAGAGTTGGCTTATTTTCTCCTGAACAGGTAAGCATTAGCTCCACGCTAATTTATCACAGCTACTAGGGATGGGCATTTTTTGTCATTTCAACATTTGTGTACTCACATTGAATTATATAGCTAGAGTAACCGAGTTGGTTACTCGCAAAAACAATTGAGACATAGCCAGTAAAGTGATCCCGACTGGTCCTGGCTAACGCCGCCATGCTAACCCTGCTAACTGTTAACGTTACCGGGAGGACCAGGCAAGCAGCCCATGGCTGTTTACAACGTGTAGTTCAGCGGCTGGAGCCGACAACGGTGAGTTATTTTAAGCCACGAGAGGGGGGCTGTAAATCGGAAAGAGGAGACTATGAGTTTGCAGTGTGTTTAGCGATTGTTGCCGTAATTCTAAGCCAATGAAGTGTGTTCCGTCGGCAAGGAAGTGGTATTTTTAGCGTTTCGTATTGTAATTCTAAGCCGAGGAAGTGTGCCTGACTGGCGTGTGGAGAGGACAGTGAGGTTGTTGTGTTTTTAGCGGTTCATACTGTAATTTTAAGCCGGAAAAGTGTGTCTGTCAGTTGGTTACAGAGCTCAGCGTGAGCACGGGCTTTTATGACTGTCAATATAGCCAGCATCTAACGTTAGCAACTCCGCTGTGCTGTGGAGTAATGTCTGGCTATGTGAGACTAGCATCTAACGTTAGCTACTCTGCTGTGCTGTGGAGTAATGTCTGGCTATGTGAGAAAAGCGTCCAGCTACATTGTTGTGAATGCTGCGGTCTCAGCCTGGCAACCCCCGTGAACTTCGAGTCTGGGCAGGAGGGGGCGGGGGAGACGACTCTCCAGTATTTTGAATTGGTAGTGCAGTAACTATTTTAACCGCTAGCTGCCAGTATTACACACAATATTACATATTGCACCTTTAATGTATGCATTTACACACATTTATTGTATGTGTTAAAATTAAAACATATTCTAAAAGAACAATAATTATGCTTTTTGTCTTTAATAACTAAATGAATAGTTTTTTTTTTATTGTGACATGAATTGAATGAACACAGAAAACAAAGTGAAGAGGTGTATTTAAGGCAGGCCGTAGCTAGAGTCAGGGTTGGGCTCAGCCCACCCAAACATGCGTATTATCCATCCAATCAAAAGTTAAGAAAATATGTTTATCCAACGGAAGAAATAGCACAGAAAATACCAGTAGTGTATCTTTTGATTGGGTGGGCAGCCTACAGCCCGCCTTCAAAGTATTCATATTTCAAAGATCTAGAGTGTTTATTCCCATTGCGCTCTCTGGATTACTGCTGTACGCCATTCAAAATCGGCTACTCAGTGGTGAGTTTCACCTCCGATGCCTAAGGAAATGATGTGTATCAAGTCAAATACTAAGGAATTTGTACTCTTGCATCATCAATAAGGTCCCAACGGGAACATCACTGCCTAGTATGGAAACAGTACTGAACAGGACCGCAAGCAAGGTCCTGCAAAGAATGGTTCCTTCGGCTGAACATACAATGGTCGTAGCCCTACCCTGCCTAAAGGATATTTACATCAGGTGCTGCAATTCTAAGGCTAAGAAAATCATTAAAGATCCAAATCCCCAGGTAACAGCCTTTTCTCCCTGTTCAGGTCAGAAAGAAGGTCCGATACATCAGCACTGAGAGGCTTAGAATGAGCTTTTACACTTGGGCCACTATAGAGTCCTAAATTAGGACACAATGAGCCCTACATCTAAAGGCCCTGACACACCAAGTGGCCCACATCGTCTTTGTCTTTAATTAAAAATTAGCACTGGAACTCACCAGAATTGAGTTGTCAATCTTCCTCTGTAATACCATTCAAATTTCATTTGTTATTTTTTTTAAATATTGGAAGATTTAATGCTCAAATGCAGCTTGTCCTACACTACTCAGCAGGCGCGTAGTCAGTAATGGGCCAGGGCAGCACTGGCCACCCACTTTACTCACTGGCCCGTTCAGCCAAGTTTGATCAAAATACGTCTTGTTATGAAAAATATTCAAATGTATGTAAAAAAAAGAAATAGTAACATAACTAGTTGTATGTGTTTATGGTTTAATGTGTCTTTTCTTCTGATTAAAACAAAGCTGTTTAAACCATAGAATAAGGATCAAACAATTAGGAAGCCTTTGGTTGCTATGGTAACAACAGGCAGACTCTTGGGGCTGCCTTCGGCAGCTAACGTTAGCTAGCTGGCTTTTTAGACAAAGTACTATGGATGTGTTAAGCAATGGTCCCATGGCATGAAAATGTCACTTTATGAGGTTTTTTAACATTAATATGAGTTCCCCCAGCCTGCCTATGGTCCCCCAGTGGCTAGAAATGGTGATAGGTGTAAACCGAGCCCTGGGTATCCTGCTCTGCCTTTGAGAAAATGAAAGCTCAGATGGGCCAATCAGGAATCTTCTCCTTATGAGGTCATAAGGAGCAAGGTTACCTCCCCTTTCTCTGCTTTCCCCGCCCAGAGAATTTGGCCCACCCATGAGAGAGAGAGAGAGACATCATGGCTTTCAAACGATCAAAGTGGCAGTTGGTCAAGCGATCAAAGTGGCCTTTGGTCCTCAAGGCCACACCCACAGAAATCCACCTCCTAAGGAAAGCTCATTGTGGGACTGGCTCTAGTGGCTGTAATTCCCCAAGGCTTCTCCTCCTCAATAGCTACAGACACTGTATTTGATACAGTTATGGGACCACTAAGGTCTATATATAAGAGAAATAGCACATCACTAAGGTCTATATATAAGAGACTTCATTGTGGGACTGGGTCTATATGGCTTCAGATACAGTCTGCACCACTAAGGTCTATATAAAGAGACTTCAGATACAGTATTAGGGGACCACTAAGGTCTATATAAAAGAGACTTCAGATACAGTATTAGGGGACCACTAAGGTCTATATATAAGAGACTTCAGATACAGTATTAGGGGACCACTAAGGTCTATATAAAAGAGACTTCAGATACAGTATTAGGGGACCACTAAAAGAGTCTATATAAAAGAGACCACTTCAGATACAGTATTAGGGGACCACTAAGGTCTATATAAAAGAGACTTCAGATACAGTATTAGGGGACCACTAAGGTCTATATAAAGAGACTTCAGATACAGTATTAGGGGACCACTAAGGTCTATATAAAAGAGACTTCAGATACAGTATTAGGGGACCACTAAGGTCTATATAAAAGAGACTTCAGATACAGTATTAGGGGACCACTAAGGTCTGTATAAAAGAGACTTCAGATACAGTATTAGGGGACCAGGAAGGTCTATATAAAAGAGACTTCAGATACAGTACTAAGGTCTATATAAAAGAGACTTCAGATACAGTATTATAGGGGACCACTAAGGTCTATATAAAAGAGACTTCAGATACAGTATTAGGGGACCACTAAGGTCTATATAAAAGAGACTTCAGATACAGTATTAGGGGACCACTAAGGTCTGTATAAAAGAGACTTCAGATACAGTATTAGGGGACCACTAAGGTCTATATAAAAGAGACTTCAGATACAGTATTAATGGACCACTAAGGTCTATATAAAACTAAGGTCTAGACTTCAGATACAGTATTAGGGGACCACTAAGGTCTATATAAAAGAGACTTCAGATACAGTATTAGGGGACCACTAAGGTCTGTATAAAAGAGACTTCAGATACAGTATTACAGTATTAGGGACCACTAAGGTCTATATAAAAGAGACTTCAGATACAGTATTAGGGGACCACTAAGGTCTATATAAAAGAGACTTCAGATACAGTATTAGGGGACCACTAAGGTCTATATAAAAGAGACTTCAGATACAGTATTAGGGGACCACTAAGGTCTATATAAAAGAGACTTCAGATACAGTATTAGGGGACCACTAAGGTCTGTATAAAAGAGACTTCAGATACAGTATTAGGGGACCACTAAGGTCTATATAAAAGAGACTTCAGATACAGTATTAGGGGACCACTAAGGTCTATATAAAAGAGACTTCAGATACAGTATTAGGGGACCACTAAGGTCTATATAAAAGAGACTTCAGATACAGTATTAGGGGACCACTAAGGTCTATATAAAAGAGACTTCAGATACAGTATTAGGGGACCACTAAGGTCTATATAAAAGAGACTTCAGATACAGTATTAGGGGACCACTAAGGTCTATATAAAAGAGACTTCAGATACAGTATTAGGGGACCACTAAGGTCTATATAAAAGAGACTTCAGATACAGTATTAGGGGACCACTAAGGTCTATAAAAGAGACTTCAGATACAGTATTAGGGGACCACTAAGGTCTATATAAAAGAGACTTCAGATACAGTATTAATGGACCACTAAGTCTCTATATAAAGACTTCAGATACAGACCACTTCAGATACAGTATTAGGGGACCACTAAGGTCTATATAAAAGAGACTTCAGATACAGTATTAGGGGACCACTAAGGTCTATATAAAAGAGACTTCAGATACAGTATTAGGGGACCACTAAGGTCTATATAAAAGAGACTTCAGATACAGTATTAGGGGACCACTAAGGTCTATATAAAAAAGAGACTTCAGATACAGTATTAGGGGACCACTAAGGTCTATATAAAAGAGACTTCAGATACAGTATTAGGGGACCACTAAGGTCTATATAAAAGAGACTTCAGATACAGTATATTAGGGGACCACTAAGGTCTATATAAAAGAGACTTCAGATACAGTATTAGGGGACCACTAAGGTCTATATAAAAGAGATACAGTAGATACAGTCTATTAGGGGACCAGTATTAGGGGACCAGGGTCTATGTAAAAGAGACTTCAATACAGTATCCAAAAGGTCTATATAAAATGGGACTTCAGATACAGTATCCATGGACCACTAAGGTCTGTATAAAAGAGACTTCAGATACAGTATTAGGGGACCACTAAGGTCTATACAAAAGCACCAGAAGAGCACCATGCCATGGGACCAAGCTGTATTGATATCAGCTAAGCATTTTGGCTTCGAACGGATGGATGATATCATAAGCATTTTGGCTCGGTGGATGTCGATTTTAAAGTCATGTTAAAACTATTTCCCATCCTTCTTCTGATTTCCAGCCGCAGCTTGTCACTCCCCCCTGTACTAACGTTACTGGGTACGTAAAGTTAGCTCACAATGCCTTGTGAGAAAAAAAAAAGGCCAACGAAGGCCGAAGAAGTTCGTCTTGGTCTTAAGGCCTTTGTAGCCCTCTTTGCAAATGTTTAATCATTTTAATAATTTGTTTAGTTTTAGGTTGAAAGAGGTTTTTCTCCAAAGTCATATTACACTGTAGGCAAACTGTAGTCTACATGAAGTCATAATTTTAAGGCATTTAATGTTTAAGATAAAATGTAATAAATATGGAACTATATGGGGTGTTTGTACTGCACTGTACAGCTACGACTACTGGCTCAGACTACTCCGAAGATGCACCAAGTCCGAGATCTGCAGAGCGAGGTGAACAAGCTGACAAAATAAATGGGAGTTTTTTTTAACGCCATTGTTTTCTTCTACACACACACACACACACACACACACACACACACACACACACACACACACACACACACACACACACACACACACACACAGGATCTATATACATGCATTTGTGGAGAGATGTCAGAGTGATAGGTCGGCCACATAGCACAAGAGGTGAACTAGAAAGTATCTTTCAAACTGAATGCGTCCAGTTTGTAACTCAGGCTTTTCTGAGTGCCTTAAATAAAGTTCAGTTCAGCTGTTTTTTAACTTCTCCTCTGCAACTTATTATGAGCACCTTTGTAGATTTTATGATACTGTTGTGATTGTGTATGTTTCTGTTTCCTGTATTTTCCTATTGATTGTGTATGCTGCTGTACTGTGGGGATTGTGTTTGTTTCTGTTTCCTGTTTATTGTGTATGTTTCTGTGATGATTGTGTAGGTTTTTGTTTCCTGTTTTATTTTGGTAGTCTGGTTGTCTGCCCCACCCTGATGTGTTCCACCTGTTGTATCGCCTGTCCCTTGTTTTGATCGTTACCTCTTGTATTTCGTCTCTGTGTTGCCCTTGTCTCGTGTCAGATCGTTGTGTTCCATGCTACGTTTCCACGTGGCCGGCTATTTTCATAAACGGACATTTCAACCTCTTGGTTTTCAGAAAAGTGTTTGTTTACATGTACCTGTGTACATATGCCGTCAATGCAGTCAAGAGCACGCCAGACCTGTAGGTGGCGGTGTAACGAGAAACTCAAGCCCACATTAGCTAATCAGAATCCCAACAATAGCAACAACAGCAACCAATCACGTCCCCTCTCTCTCTCTCGGCTGCCTAAACCTCCGTTTGTCTCAGTTTACGTGCCAACATGCAAACAAAGTTTTCCAAAATCTCCACTTAGGCCGCAGTTTTTAGATATAATCGTTTTCTGTGATAAAAACGGGGTTTTCGTGTAAATGAGAGGCCAAACCGCAGGAAAATATCTGCGTCTTCCCTTCGTGTAAACGGGGCCCCAGTCTCTGTGTTTGTGTGTTATTCTCTCTTAGGTTACTAGGCCTATGTCTTTTTTTCAGGGGTCAGTTCCTCTAGGTAACAACAAAAAGCAGATGTTCTCACTTCCCTTCAGTGGTTTCTACTTTTGTCAAGGTGTTGGGATATCTGTCTCTGAGAATTATGCCTCCGTTGCTGGCAGTCTTCTGTCAAGGTATGAAAGCACCAATTTGGTACAAGTACAAGTTATTCAACTAGTTTAAGAAACAAAAATGACATGATAATAGTTCAGTTTTACAGCACTCTGATTAAATCATGACATCATGTCAACGGTATCTGACTCAGTATTGTGGTCAGTAGCTTCCTTCCTGTAGCTACATGAGAATGTACAAGTCAGCAGCAGTTGCATGTTACTGTTCATCAGGCTGTGACTTTACATTTTGATCAGCCCCAGCATATACCCCAACCGGCCCACTCCGCTCTGCATCAGTCAACCTGCTTGCTGCCCCCTCACAGCGAGGGACAACTAATCACTCAACGAAATCCCGACTGTCTGCTGTCCTGGCTCCCAAATGGTGGAATGAGCTCCGTGTTGACATCAGGATGGCCGAAAGCCTACGCATCTTCCGCCAATGGCTAAAAACACATCTCTTCTGACTACACCTCAGATAAATATACAAATATATATATATATATATATATATATATATATATATATATATATATATATATATATATATATACCCACTCTCAGTTACAACTGAGAAGGGTCTGGTGTTGAGTTCATGCAGCAGGTGACAATTCAGGTGACAAAATAATGGAATATAATGCAATAATGCTCTCAGGCATGCAGGTAGTTTAACTAATGGCAATTGGTGGTCTATTAGATCAAAAGCTGCACTAAAATCAAGCAGACAGTGCTGCAGTGCCCACCATTAACCCTCTGTCAAATTGTTTTAACCAGTCATCTGTCACTGAGTTGATGCTGTTTTCTGAGAAATATTGTTGAATCTGTTTGAATGCAATTCCCTCCATAATTTTGCTCAAAACAGGCAGAATGCTAATAGGGCGACTATTTGGTCCAGTAAATGGCTCCTTACTATTTTTCTGTAGAGGAGTGATCTTTGCTATTTTCCATATTTGTGGGTGAACACTTTCGTTTAGACATAAATTAAAGACATGACTCAATGGCTTAGCTACAATCTTAACTGATAGCCGCAGTAGATTACCATCTAGATTGTCATATCCACAAGGTTTGTCGCATTTCAAACACAAGATTAGTATTTCTATAGCTTCTATCGTCACATCACTAAAGTCAAATTTGCATTTTTTCTCACACATAATCTTTTGTTTAATTAGTAACTCAGACAACTTACCACTAGCAGGTGACATTTGATTTCTTATTGTATCCACTTCACCTAGGAAATAATCCTTTAAATAATTAGCTATATCTCAAGGTTTGGTAATAAATCTATCACCACAACATCACCACACATGTTGTTGGCTGACTTCTCTCTGACATTGACAGGCTATATTGTTGCTTAATATCAAGTTTTCATAACACAGAGATTGTCGTCTTCGTTAATGTCAAGTTGTGATAACAAACATTTCAAACAATGCTAACTTAGCATTAAAAGGGTGATCATTTACAGAATGACACTAAATGACAACAGCCATGAACATTCAAAAGACTCCAGATGTCATGTTCTAGTTATGACGGTGTAATGTCAGTCTTGTGCACACCCCTTCATATAAAGTGTTACCAAATGAGTCAAAATGAGTGCAATACTTCAACATGCTTAACATGCTCAAGTTAGTCAGTGGTTCATATAACACTTTATTTTTACTTTGTCTGTCACAAGGACTCAGCCTCTGAACTATTTCTACATGCATGTGTAGATCTACGTCTGTGTGTGGCTGTGTGACCGGGGAGTGAACTCATAAACGGAATAATGCAATATGGCAGAACCTTTTCCTGACCCTGTCTAAGCCTGCAGACACATTTAATGTTCACACGACGAGTTTTCACACTGACGCTGTGATTGAGATCAGCTTTCAGCTGGCGCGGCCTGTTTGACAAGACTGCAGTTGAAAGATGAGACTGTTCAAATGATCCTTTCACTTAATGCTTTCAAAAAGGTGTGATTCACACACACACACACACACACACACACACACACACACACACACACACACACACACACACACACACACCGTTACAATGGTTAGGGAGTGTGGAGGGTAATTATGTCATTATTCATTATTGTCGTTATTATTACATCAGCTTACTTTATACAAAACTGAGAAGGTTTGTTTAATGTTGTAATGAGTACTTGGCAGTGCATCCAGCAGGTTCTAAGGGTGCTGGCCTTTGGGTGTCTCTATATAATGTGGGCATTGATCCAACATAATGAAGGAAATGCAACGGTGCCTCTGCAAAATAGTCTCAGGAAGGAACTTGTTTTGGTGGTCCATGTGTACGTTCAAAAGTAGTTTTAGTCGTGCAACAGAAAACTCAGATTGGACAGATAGTCTAGCTAGCTGTCTGGATTTACCCTGCAGAGATCTGAGGAGCAGTTAACCATAGTCCTCACAAATCCACCGGAGGTTAGAATTACGGTGCCACCCCGTGCCCTCATTCTAGCCCCGCCTCTGGCATAGACAAGGACACAATTAAAAAAACAATTTTCCCACTTCAGTTGCCTCTAAATATCGTGATTTTTTCCATAAATATCAAAGATTTAGTTTTGGAAGAAATCATTCCAAAACTCAGACAAAAAAGCAGCATTTGTTTACAATACTGTATGCAGTAATGCACTGTGGGCTCAATTGTCGATATATCAAAAATGTGAATACAATTTTTTTGGAAGACAAGAGATGAAGTTTCCAAAGTTTGCATAGGAACATGGATTTCTTAGGAATAATAATAATAATATTGACAAACAATAGGGTCCACGCAGCTTCGCTGCTTGGCCCCTAATAATAATAATAACTTTATTTATATAGCACCTTTAAAAACAGAGTTTTGCAAATTGCTTTGACAGACAAACAAGGCAAAAGAGGTCAATAAAATAACAGACAGCTAAACAGTGGGGCCAAATATTTGCAAGACAAAACTTGATGAATAGAAACAAGAGGCAATACATGCAAAGCATAGTGATAAGGAGCCCAAACAAGCATATAAATATAGAATAAATAACAATAGCAATAAAAGAAAACCAGATCAAAAGAAACAGTAAAATGCTGATGTAGGGAGCCAGTGTGATAAGAATTTCAGCTCTTCTGAAGGCAAGGCAAGGCAACTTTATTTATATAGCACATTTCAGCAACAGGGCAATTCAAAGTGCTTTACATAAAACATGAAAGAGCATTCAGAAAACAATTAAAAACAATTTAAAAACATTCAAAGTCAAGAATAAAATGTACAGTGCAGTATAAGAATTTAAAATAACTGAGAAACATGAAAGAGCAGTTACAAAACAATTAAAATCAATAAAAAACAAAACAAACACATTAAAAGACAATAATAAAATTTACAGTGCAGTATAAGCACTGTTAGGTACTGTTAGTACTACTAGGCACTGTTAGGCACTGCTATGCACTGTTAGGCACTGTTCTAGGTACTGTTATGCACTGATATGCACTATTAGGTACTGCTATGCATTGTTAGGCACTGCTATGCACTGTTAGGTACTGCTAGGTACTGTTAGGTACTGTTAGGCACTGCTAGGCACTGCTAGGTACTGTTAGGCACTGCTAGGTACTGTTAGGTACTGTTAGGTACTGTTAGGCACTGTTAGGTACTGTTAGGCACTGCTAGGTACTGTTAGGTACTGTTAGGTACTGCTAGGTACTGTTAGGTACTGTTAGGCACTGCTAGGTACTGTTAGGTACTGTTAGGCACTGCTAGGTACTGTTAGGTACTGTTAGGCACTGCTATGCACTGTTAGGCACTGTTAGGTACTGTTAGGCACTGCTATGCACTGCTAGGTACTGTTAGGTA
Organism: Perca flavescens; assembly: GCF_004354835.1. Classification (NCBI taxonomy): domain Eukaryota; kingdom Metazoa; phylum Chordata; class Actinopteri; order Perciformes; family Percidae; genus Perca; species Perca flavescens. The sequence continues at coordinate 7,052,391 of NC_041347.1, forward strand.
CTGTTAGGCACTGCTATGCACTGCTAGGTACTGTTAGGTACTGCTAGGCACTGCTAGGTACTGTTAGGTACTGCTAGGCACTGCTAGGTACTGTTAGGTACTGCTAGGCACTGCTATGCACTGTTAGGCACTGTTATCTCTGGTTCACTAGACTATTTTATTCTTAATTTAATAGTTTCTCAGACTATTTCTGTTCAATTGTAATTGTTTTGGTCTTCATACCCTTTTGTTAGTTATCAAACTAACTTTGTTGACAGTCCACAGCCTGTTTTTTCTGTAATCTATTGTCACACCCGTATCAAAGAAATAATCAGAAATATGTCCGTTTCTGCAAAATGTCACTGATTTAAAGAAAGTCAACATAAAACAATAAAAACAATTTAAAAACATTAAAACAGTTAAACTTTTAAAAGCAGATAAAATAGGTTATTTAAAGAAAGGCAAGATCAAAAAGAGAGGTCTTCAGCCTTGATTTAAAAGAACTGAGAGTTGCAGCGGACCTACAGGTTTCTGGGAGTTTGTTCCAGATATGTGGAGCATAAAAACTGAACTCTGCTTCCCCCTGTTTAGTTCTGACTCTGGGGACAACAAGTAGACCTGTCCCAGACCACCTGAGAGGTCTGGGTGGGTCACAGTGTAGCAGCAGATCAGAAATGTATTTTGGCCCTAAACCGTTTAGTGATTTATAAACCAGCAAAAGTAGTTTGAAATCAATTCTTTGAGGCACTGGAAGCCAGTGTAGAGACTTCAGAACTGGAGTGATGTGATCCACTTTCTTGGTTTTAGTGAAGAATAGACCTTCTTTGAGACACAGCAGTCTGTAGGATTTTCACTAATAAATAAAGGTTCAGGTTTTTGATGCAAATCAGTATACCACCAGCTGCAATGCCTTGCCTTGCTTATATCCCATAGAAACATGTAAAGTCACATTGTGGTCTCTAAGCTGTCACTGAGCTAAACAAAGCTAACATTAGCTCACGTCAACTTTGAATAGATTTGGACACAGTAACACTTTATTTCAGTAATTCATATGCTACGGTAATTTCTTAGCTTTTCACTAAGGCTACATTTACATTGCTATGTTTTGGTTTAAAAACGAATATCTTTTGCTACGTTTCCCCCTCTCATTCCCCCTGCTCTGGTGTTTCCCCCTCTCATTCCCCCTGCTCTGGCGTTTCCCCCTCTCATTCTCCCTGCTCTGGCGTTTCCCCCTCTCATTCTCCCTGCTCTGGTGTTTCCCCCTCTCATTCCCCCTGCTCTGGCGTTTCCCCCTCTCATTCCCCTGCTCTGGTGTTTCCCCCTCTCATTCTCCCTGCTCTGGCGTTTCCCCCTCTCATTCCCCCTGCTCTGGCGTTTCCCCTCTCATTCTCCCTGCTCTGGCGTTTCCCCCTCTCATTCTCCCTGCTCTGGCGTTTCCCCTCTCATTCCCCCCTGCTCTGGCGTTTCCCCTCTCATTCTCCCTGCTCTGGCGTTTCCCCTCTCATTCTCCCTGCTCTGGTGTTTCCCCCTCTCATTCCCCTTGCTCTGGCGTTTCCCCCTCTCATTCTCCCTGCTCTGGCGTTTCCCCCTCTCATTCTCCCTGCTCTGGCGTTTCCGAGCCCCTAAACCGGAGACATTAGGAAACACTTCTGACCCGTTTTGGTTTGGAATCTGCAGGGTTGTGTTTCAGTCTCAACGGCCCCAAACGGAGACCTTTGGCAACACCGACACTGACGCCAACGTTCCTCCTCCTGATTGGGTCTAATCGGTCACGACGTCTCGTTTTCTGAGACAAAGCCACTAACGTTACCATGGCAACTACCAGCAACGGGAGGAGTCTCCACACTGCCTCCTGTTAATGCCCAGTATACCAGAATGTGTTAGTTTTAACGGAGAGGAATTCTTCTACTGGAGCTAAAAACACTTGAGTGCACGAAGTTCGCTTTGTGGCTCAAAACTAAGCTTAAAAACCAAAACGTATCGGTGTAAATGTAGCCTATACCCATTCACCAGGCCATAATGTTGAGGTTCTTCATACTGTGCTTTGGATGCTGTGTGTAAAAAAGCACATCGGCATATGCATTTTTATCATAAGCGTTTTAAGCACTCCTGTTTTGTGCTAATCTTCACATCATCTTGTAGATGACCTCACTACTAGCTTCTCAAACTAGTGCTTCTATCAATTTTTGAAAACATGTAATACATTAAATATGAGAAGCAGGGATTGCCCTATTAATTTACGTGACCTGTCAGTCCACATGATTGTCGGTTTAGTTGCAAAAAGCTAGTTTGAACTAAAGCAGAACTGGTCTGGACCAACTGAACTAAACTACAGAACCGGGGCCAAACATGGTTTCTGTCATTCTTACAGACCTTTTTCACGGCAGACATGTTGACATGTCATAGTAGGAAAAGCACAGGTGTGTTCAAAACCATTACTGATGGCTGCATTCCACTTAGGAGAGGCCCTGGTATTGTGCATGCTGACTCACTGAAATAGCTTACTGGGACACTTGATGGAATTGAGCCATCATTAAGGTTCAGTGACGTGCGGTGATGTCAGTGAGAGGCTAGGCACTGACTTATGAAAGCCAGATTACCTAATTTATTGTTTAGGCTAATATCAAAACAGTAAACGTTACGCACAAGCGCGGCACACACGCACGGTCGATATCAAGAAATTTCCAATCAGGATGACATATTCTCACTCTCTCACTCACTCACTCACTCACTCACACACTCACTCACTCACTCACTCACTCACTCACTCACTCACTCACTCACTCACTCACTCACTCACTCACTCACTCACTCACTCACAAACCAGTAGTTAATGTCTAGCATCAGAATGCAAGTTATGCAACCATCTTTATCCTTAATTATTGCACAGCAGCCAATTATGTTTGTCAGTCAGCAACAATGAAAACACACACACTGCTCAATTGAATATGAAGGCAAATGGCTTGCAGTCGGCATTAATTCAACCACACTTATCAATTCATATTAAGCCCAAAATAGTTTCTGAATCACCAATCGGTATTATTTATACATAAAATCCATCCGCCGCTCTTTCCTAGTGAAGACGTCAATCACAGCGTTGTAAAACTCGTCTTTACGGGCCTTCAGTTTGCATAGTCTCTGGCTCTCAATTGACAGAATGGCAAGGGCTGAAAGACGTGCTTGCCCGGTCCGGTTCCGACTGTATGTTTTGATCCGTTTCAGGGTGGAAAATGTGCGCTCCACTGAAGCTGTAGTGGCTGGCATTGTCAAGACCAGTTGCAGCAACTTTGTTGCTTCAGGAACTGTTGCTTCCAAGTCATGTTCTTTTAAAAAGTCAAGAAGCTGTGTCGGTGATTTGCCCCTTAGTTCTTGTGAGCCATACAACCCCACAAGATCACTTTTCAGCCTGACTAAGTCAAAGTACCTTGCATACTTTGACAGCTTCTCCAGTTTGCTGTCATCAAACTGGCGCAACATTTCTTCAAACTTTTTGCAATCTACCACTCCAATGAAATCCAGATCAGAAAAATTACCCACAAACCTGGTCTTCATCTGAACATTGACATTGTCCAGAATGCAGTAGTAGATGCGAGCTCGTTCTGTTTTGTTTGACAGCCCATCTCGTGTCTCGTGCTGAACGAGTTCCATCTCATCACATTTTTCCTCAAAGTGTGCATGAAAACATCCTGTCGCTTGCTGTCCAACACTTTCATTGTGTCTTTGATGCGATTACAGCAGAATCCGATATCCATGGTTTTGGACTGAAGGATGCTAAAGAGAGCATCGGTGTCATTGAAGATCCCTTCAAAAGCCATCAGTAGGAAACAGGTTGACCGTTTTGAAAGCCACAACTCAAACCCAGCAGCCATTGCCAATGTTTCACCGTCCCAGTTGTCGGGATTGTCGCTGATTACTTTAAACATGGCACGTAAATCTGGAAGGTGAAATAAAATAGTTTGGACCAGCCTTGAATTTGAGCTCCACCTGGTTGCTGCTGCTCTGGCGATGCAACGTTTGACAGTCTCATCTGGATGGTTGATTTGCTAAAAAAAGCAGAAAGTCCCTCAGCTGTCTTGAAAAAGGTTCTGCACTCGGGGATGCATTTCACGGACTGGGCTAGAACCAGATTCAACTTGTGTGCATAGCAATGCGTGAATATAGCTTCGGGCACCTTCTCTTTAACTTTTGCCTGCACCCCATTTAGCTCTGAGGCCATGACAGAGGCTCCATCGTAGGTCTGTAAGTCTGTGCAACCAGTTTATCGCAGCAGTTGTATTTTTCTAATGTGCCTAATACATACTGCGAAATAGCGGCTGCTCTCCGGTCGTTGCTGACATCATCAAAGCCAAGAAAGGCTTCTTTTACTTTACCTCCACATACATAACGTACAACAACAGATATTTGGGCTTTATTTGTCACATCAGTCAACTCGTCCACCTCCACAGCAACAAAGGGGGCCGCATTTATGTCACTCCTAATGTCAGCGAGTAGCACGTCTGCCACTGAGTCAATCAGATCATTTTGTATTCTGTTAGATGTTCCAGAAAATACAGTAGATGTACGTAAATGTCTTGCCAACCTCTCGTCTTTCTCAGCTAGCACATCCAGCAACTTGATATAATTGCCCCTATTGCTAGAGCTAGCGCTTTCATCATTGCCACGAAAAGCAAGCTCTTGCTTTGCAAGGAAGCAGGTCGCATTTATCAGATCCTTCAATACCTCTCGGTTTTCCTTTACCTTTTCATTGTGGTAGGTTATATTCAGCCTCCTTTGCTTGTCAAGTGCAAGGTCGATCCGAGAAGGTTTTCACTGGATGTGAGCTGACGACTTTTCATGCTTGGTTAAAGCTGCGGGCAGGTTGTTTAAATCACAGTATCCCGTTGAAGTCCAAACAGTCGGACTCGTTGAAAACAGCACACAGCCACATAGCCAATCTTTTGCGGGGATTACGCTTACAAACAATGTAGCTGGTGTAATGACGTTAGCTGCGCAAATGTCCAGTAATATCTCGATTTTAATTGGTCCATATTTGATATGATATGTTTTGGCCGTACATGTTGAGGAATACAACATCGAAGTGCGCATGCGCGACATGGGTTTTTCGCTTGTCGTCCGCAATGAATGGACAGTAAAAGCACTGCTTATTCTACCATTTCTTTTGTATTTGATTATGCGTAACTGCTACATTTGTCATCTTAACGTCCCAAAAATTGGAATAACACACATATTGCATATATAAATCACAAGACTATACAGTAAAAATACATATACAAGTTTATTAAATACAATTATTTAATAAAGATTTTTATGTTTTGAATTTTGACAGGGTAGGCAGTGCCTAGCTTGCCTACCCTGACTGCACGTCTCTGTTAAGGTTGTGCTTTTCCTACTATGACAAGTCAACATGTCTGCTGTGATAAAGGTCCATTACGCTGATGCTTGTTGAAGTGTTTTTATCATTTAATTACACTCACTTAAACCACAGGTGGCTTTGCTCCCCAGTCCCATGTCCCCTCATGCCACCGTCTCTGTGGACGTTCTCTCCTCTCTTGCTGCTCGCACGCTCATTTTGAAATGGTCTGTTTCACTCATTCCCAGGTGGCTCACATCGGTGCTAATTGGCAAAGGGGCTGGGGGGGGGGAGGTCAAGTCATCGTGTATACAAATCAAACACTACAAAATAAAAGCATGCAAAAACCCAAAGCAACTCAATAAAACAAACAAAGCAAAACAAGACTGGTAGTGGCGAAATTATGAATCCCACTATGGCCGTGGGCCATAGGGCGGGTCTTGGCGTGGCCATAATAGGATTCCTAATTTTGCCACCAGTGAGACGTCGGACTAGTGGGTTGTAGGACCAAAGGAAATTTTTCGGGTTATTGAGAGGTCGGAACAATGGAGTGTTGGAGATATGACATGGCACCCGTATCACCAAAACTTCATAGATGTAGTTCTACAAAAGACTAACGATACACATATAAGGTCAACAATCTCCACCTGAACGTGGAGAAGACGAAGGAGACTGTTGTGGACTTCAGGAGAGTGCACACCCAGCACACCCCACTAACCATCAACGGTGCTCTGAAGACCTGTCCTGGAGCCACAACACGGCATCACTGGCCAAAAAAGCCCAACAGCACCTCTACTTTCTGCGCAAACTGAGAAGAGCAGGAGCCCCGTCCCCCATAATGCACTCCTTCTACAGAGGCACCACTGAGAGCATCTTGACAAGCTGCATCACCGTGTGGTACGGTGCCTGCACCGAGTCCTGCCGCAAGATCATTGGGGTGTCTGTCTCCCCACCGTTTCGGACATCTTTAACACCCGCCTCACCAGCAAAGCAACCAGGATTGCAGGTGACCCCACCCCCCCATCTCACAGCCTCTTCAGCCTGCTGCCATCAGGGAGGAGACTGCGCACTCTCCGGGCCAGATCCAGCAGGCTCAAAGACAGCTTTTTCCACCAGGCTGTCAGGAGACTCAACTCCCTCCCTGATCTACCGTCACTCGCTCCCCCCTCTGCCACAGACTAGGACTGCACCCTCCCACAACACTCATACACTCTGTACTCAGGGACTGCACATTTCACTTCCCCTGTTTATTGCACTACACTACTCTACCTCACCAGTTAAAATATTTTAAATACTTTTTTATTCATCCTATTTTATTTCGTCAAAATACTCAAATGCCTTGACTGTGAGTCTGATTGTTGATTGTTTATTGTATGTCTTGTTGATAGTTGATTTTTATATTATGTTAAATTGTTGATTGTTTATTCTATGTCTTTTCTATTTATAGAAACGTATTTATTTTTTTATTGCATTTTGCACCGGGGGTCCGAGAGGACTGAAATTTCATTTGTGCCATATGTCATGCATGTATAGCACATCTGACAATAAAGCTGACTTGACTTGACTGATAACAATAAACACAAGCATACTCATTCCGTGTTAACCTAAATTCTATTTATCACTGCTGTTACGAACGCGCTAAACTAACCGCTGCGTTAAAACCCCAAAGACCACCGCTACTAAAAGTTAGCCTAGCCGGTAATAAAAAATCCCTCTGCCTCTTTGTCCCTACGTGTTGCGTTCAATGTGTGGGTGTGAGTGTGGGACTAACCTGTGTGGGTGAGTGCAACGCTTTCCTACTTCTGGATGGGTTTGCGTGGTGACACCGACTCACCTCAGACTCTGATAGTTCGCATTCACAAATGTCTTAGTCTAAGGTAACAAAACTGGCAACAATAATGGTTTGATTTTGGCATTCAAATTCATTATTCAACCAGTAGTAATTAAAAACAATTTGTTATTGTACATGCATTAAGAATTTTTATCCTATTTAATGCACTAATGCAGTGCCCACTCAAAACAGGCTGATTGCTTGGCCTTCTACTGTTGGTTCGGGAGACTAATTTAGAGCCATCTTTAATCAGAATAACTCATTGTTTATTTAAACTTGAGGATATTTTATGCTTGCATGCAACTGCAATTTATGAATGAATTTCTTTAAAGTTGTCTTATCAATGAATGAAGTGGAGATGACATGTGTAGTCACACGTGTGTGCGATCAACAAATGCCTCGATCGTGGTTCTCTGTTCCTCTTTTAAAATGAATGTGCTGTCGATATCTTCTATAACAGACGTGATGGAGGAATCTACACATCTCAATTCTCCAGCGGCAGCCATCTTTGTTGTAAATAAATTCAACCCAAGCGCTCTTTGGTGACGTGGTTGATTACGTTACTGTTGATCATCTGTCCATCATTGTATAAAGCCTGCCCTGACAATTTGATTGGTCCAAACAGCTCTGGTTGGAGTATAGTTGCTCCACAACGGATCAAGTCCAGACTGAACTTCCTGACCTCAAATGTTGTGGGCGGGGCTAAGTTCGGCTGGCATCCGGGCTAGAAACAAGTAGCCTAGAAAAGCTATTTGTACAAAACTCAGTAAATTACTTCGGCGCTGTATTCACGGTCGTCAAACTAGCCTTATGACATTTATGACATCATAATGGATCCACTATGGTCAAGTAAAGATATTAATGGCACAATTATAATAGTCTCATGACAGCCAATGTCAAAACCAAACACTTATGACAGTTTGATGTAATGTTAACACATAAAGCTAACTAGTTTCTTAAAGTTTGATAATTAGGCCTGCCATGACATATTTATGACAGGTTATGTTGCCTAGGTTAATGTCAAGTTGTCATTACACAGATATCTGAACAATGCCAACTTTGCTTTAAGGTGTCATCATTTACTGAATGAAACGGAGTAACAGTCAAACATTCATATAGACTCCTTCATGTTCATGGCTGGCGTCATGTCAGTCTTATGCACAGCCCTTCAAAAAGTTATGGTTTTGGTTATGGTTAGGGTTAAACTTTGAAATGTAAAAATTAAAACAGTGAGTCGGTTCCCAAGGCACTGGCAGGGTTAGGGTTAGGGCTCATGCGTCATGACAGTGTCATGTCACTCTTATGTAGATACCTTCAAGTGTTACCAAATAATGTTAGTAAATCTTGCTTCTAGTGCAGTGTCACACGATTCATGCACAAATATCCAGATAAAAGCCATGTTTTCCCTCCCACTCACCAGCATCTGCTTTCTGTTCCCTGCTGCAGTTTCTCTCTCTCTCTCTCTCTCTCTCTCTCATCATTCCTTCTTCTCAACATTCTTTTTTAAGGCACATGTTGTCCTTGGATAGTTTTACACATGATCACATTATTCTAGAGTGACACTGTAAATAATCATGTATTATTTAAGAGTGTCAGCAGTTGTACTGTAGGGACCAGCTGGTGGTAGTGTCAGGACAGTAAGATAGGTTAAAGGTCCACTCACTGTGTGGGAATTTCTGCCATCTAGCGTTGAGATCATATATCGCAATCAACTCTCTCGCACCATGCAGTTCAAAGTAGGTATTACAGCTACGGTAGCCTTCACGCTTCAAAAAGCCGCTCTCTTGCTTTTTTTAATATCCTTTTTAATTTTCTGGGAGAAGAAGAAGACTCCTGTTCCTGAATTTTGGATTTTGAATACGTGTGGTCCTCCATGTTCCTTCTTCAAACTTGCTGGGGGCCGGGAAGCTACGATACCCATTAGCAGCATTAGCAGCACCTGGGAGTTTATCATGTGACAGTTAAAACGTGAAAGGCGGAGCAGTATGTCCTGTAACGTATTTCAAGATAGAGCATGAATATGGAGCGTCTACCCCAGTTCAGTTCAATTTTAAGCCAATAGAAATGGAATTGATGGCGGAGGTAAAATATTCATAAAAAAGGACAAGTTTGTGAACAGGCAACACAGATTTTGATAATAAAGAACTAAACACGTTACACACTGGACCTTTAACTTACATTTTTGAAAAGAAAGTGACCTTTCTTTTTTTAAATAACTTATAGAGAAAATAAACCAGCTAAACTGAACTAGGTGAGAGGTTAGAGTTGATGATGCTGACTGTGGCCTGTCTCTCCCTCTGCCCCCTACAGTCCAACAGGGACATCACGATGCTCCACAGCCAGTGCTTGATGGAGATCAGTTTTGTTTTTGTGTCCAGCTCCTTTGCAGTGAGGCGTGCAACGTTTCACGTTCACGTTTTATGAAATCTCAGCTGTTAAAAGCCCTCTTTGAGTGATAGATAAGAGGTTGCCATAGCAACACAACATGTCTCTAGGCAGAATGCCCTCTCACCCAAACCCGCCTCCTCACCTAATGTTACAGGAACGGTTCAGCCTTAAAAGATGTTGAACACACATACGTTACATAACATAAATAATGTGAACAGCCTCAGTCTGACTGCTCTCTAAATGTTTTTTGCATTTTAAGCTTTTATTAAATAAGACAGCTGAAGATGTGAAAGGGGAGAGAGAGAGAGAGAGAGAGAGAGAGAGAGAGAGAGAGAGAGAGAGAGAGAGAGAGAGAGAGAGAGAGACGGGAATGACATGCAGCAAAGGACCGCAGGTCAGAGTTGAACCTGCAGCTGCTGTGTCAAGGACTGAGTCTTTATACATGGGGCGAATGCTCTACCAAGTGATCTCTAATTGTTAATACTGCATAAATAGGACAGATGGACTACAACCAATCAATGGACACGGACCAATCTGATCTGAAAAACCACATTGGAACAAATGGCAATAACCAGACTGAGTCAGAAAGCTCTTTATTTTTTTGTTAATTGTAATAATGGCATGGCACAGGATCACAAATCACATTATAACTAACAGTTTTGTCAGGTTGGACTATAAACATGTCATTTTTCAAAATGAAAAAGATATGCATCAAATTACATTTTTACAGAGGGGAACTGAGGTTGCACTGAAAAGGCACTGCCTGCTGAACAGTATGCATGACTTTACTGCAAAAAAAGTATGTACAATCAATTAGTGGACATCCTTCTGTATGTAGAAGTACCCAGGTTTCTTCTTCTCTGTCCTACTGTTAGTAGAGGTCACATGATTAGACGGCGGTGAAGGTGAAGCGAGTGACATGTTTGTAGTCCTCACCAGGACGCAGAACACAGTCAGGAAACGAAACCTGGACACACACACACACACATACTATGAGATTTTTTTTTTAAAAACGTCTTGGTATTTAGAAAGCAAAACATATTGCTTAAAAATTCAAAAGAAATATTACAGAAATAGTTGTTAATTGTACTAAAACAATTACATACACAGACGCGAACACAATAGGTCCTGTATGGTAGATAATCAGATTAGATAATAATCAAAAACGCAACGCTGCTCCACATACTTATTGACATCACACCTCAGGTAGTTATCATAGCTATAGGGTTAAGGTAAGAGCCATGGGGATATTTATTGCTTATAGCTTCTACAATATCTATGAAGGGTTGCCAAGTCTTACAAAATGTTTCAACGGAACCACGCAATGTATATTTGAGTTCTTCCAGTTTTAGGTGCTGCAGAACGTCTTTGATCAACATAGTGAAAGTTGGAGGTTGTGAGGAAATGTCTTTTTTAAGAGCAGATACAATGAAAAGGGGAGTTCATATATATATATATATCGGACTGCTTGAATTTGTCGATGAAAACCATGTGTACTTAGCCTGGGTAAGCCCGGACAAACTTCCGGCAAATTTGAGATTTGCTCTGCAAGTCAGTCTGGCCAAGAGCCCATTCAAACCCATTTCCAATGTCCCAAAATTCGAGGCACCAATCACAACCGCTGAGGCGGGCCTTCCACCAATCACAACCATTGAGGCGGGCTTTACGCGATGACGATAGCGCAGCGACGGCGAGCAGCGTTTTGTTTACATTCAACATGATGGCTACCAAAGCTGTGCTTCACGTGTTGGGCGACCGGCAGATCAGTGTGACATATGCCGATTTCATGCCGGTCAACGCTACAATTAACTGACAACATAAGTTATACGACTTACAGTTCTCAAGGACGCATGCACACACGTGTCACCCGGATCGTTGGTCTGATTGGTTGAAGGACTATTCAATGCGCCCAGAGGCATTTGAGCGGCGTCCGTTGGTGACGCCCCTTTGGAAATGAACTGTCAATGAACCTTTCCCAGACCCACTCTCAGTCACAACTGAGAAGGGTCTGGTGTCAACCAGGCTGATGTGTAGCAATATATAATAATATTGAGGAGGTGGCGGATCGTGATGATTGAAACACATCACCTGTACCAAAGTACCACTTTCTAACAAGGCAAAGTTGAACTAATGGCTTCATTAATGTAGCCTGGAAATCCAGACCCAAATCCGAAAGATTAAGGGTCTGACACTGAGTAATGAAAATGGCCCAACTCGAGGGGCGGCACCAAGCATGCATTTGAAAATCTCACTGCATGCAATTGGATAACACTACCACCAATCACAACAATACACAGGGTGATGTATCCAGAGCTCCATACGCTTAGCTCCCAGCGGAGCTAACTAGTAGATTAAACTCTTAGCTACCAGCGGAGCTAACTGGTAGATTAAACTCTTAGCTACCAGCGGAGCTAACTGGTAGATTAAACTCTTAGCTACCAGCAGAGCTAACTGGTAGATTAAACTCTTAGATACCAGAGGAGCTAACTGGTAGATTAAACTCTTAGTTAACAGAGGAGCTAACTGGTAGATTAAACTCTTAGCTACCAGCGGAGCTAACTGGTAGATTAAGGCTGAATCCGAATCCTCCCCTTATTCCTTCCCCTTTGTCTTATCCCTCGTTGTGCGCGTTAGCTACCAGAGAAGCTAACTGGTAGATTAAACTCTTGCTGTATCCGGTCGGCAAAACATCCTTCTTGCAAAGGAACGATTGGCGCGCCGTCTTCGGTTCCTCTTTTAGATAAAATGCCAAGTCTAAATTCTTTCATTGTATCGGCCAAAGCCGTTTCAAACTACTGCTGTTCATCCGTAGCTGAATCCATAGCATGACTTGGACGTTGCAGCGATGTCGTCATCTGTTTAGCTTGCCTCTGGCCCGCCTTCATCAGATACACCAATGTGATTGGTGCAGCTCGGCTCGGATTGGTGCAGCTCGGCTCAAGTTAATGAGCACTGTTAATGAATGCCACAGTGACTTGCTGAGCAAATTCAAATTTCAGTCCATTCACCCTTTGACTCATCGATTCGCAGACGTGAGAGGATGCTGGCGCTGCTTTGTTCGCCGCTTCTCCGTCTGCTATTCTGCTATTTTCTTGTGTTTTTCCTGTTTGTTTGCTTTTGCTGTGACCCTACCTCTGGACAGCCTCTGTACCTCTGGACACTCTCTCTGCTGGTTCCCCACTGCTTGGGCTCCTCGACCGGACTCTCGCCTCTTCGGTTAGCCGCTAGCTGGCTGCCCCCGTTCACCAAACACGTGGCGGCTAATCCTAGCTGCTACAGCGGCTAACCCGATTGCTGACCTCTTCCTCATAGGCAACCTCCACCAGACGTGAGCCGTGACCAATACTGGACCTTCATCTCCTCCTGTCTTGCCGTGGATCATTCTGGCACTCACATCATTCATCCACCTCTGTGCTCCTAGCCCACGGCTAACCGCTATCACGGAGCTCTCAGTCCCTCCACTCGGCATCATGATCAAATATTCAACTCTGCAACTGGTCCAACTCGTCAACTACTCCATCAAACAGCTCGGACTTCTACGTCGACCACGTTACATCCACAGAAGCTCTCGCCGCAAGTTTGTTTTCTTCCACCACGGACAATCCATTACATCCATGTGGTCACCTGCACGCTCTGTCACACCTGTCCCACGTCATCAGAACGCTTCACCCCCTCCTCTTCATCATCTACATCCTCCCTCTTGGTCAGATACTCCGCCACTTCAACCTGGACTTCCACTGCTAAGCCGATGACACCCAGATCTACCTCGGCACCAAATCCCCCCACAATCCTCCCCTCTCCCACATCAACTCCTGTCTGTCAGCTATTAAAACCTGGATGCAACACAACTTCCTCAAACTCAACAGCGACAAAACAGAATTCCTCCTCATCGGCTCCAAATCCACACGCAGTAAAACAAACCCCACCCTCACCATCGACGGCACCATTGTCTCCCCATCTTCCCAGGCCCGCAACCTTGGTGTTTTCTTTGATTCCACCCTCTCCCTTGAGCCTCACATCCCAGTGTTTCCTCTAGGATTTTTTTTAGCAGTGGGGGCAGATCTGTTGGGAACCCCCCACGCGCCCTGACACTTCGCTGCAACAAATATATTTATTCACCTCTATTAACACACAATGAGGCAAATTTTCATTTCGTTTTGATTGAACTGTATTTTTGAGGAACTGTAGGTCTACAAAATGAATTTTACAAGAAATTCTTCATAGGGAAACCAAATAGGCTATAGTTTGAAACCATTGAATAATGAAACGAATTGCATATTTGCCTCAGTGGCAAAATTGGCAGCCTTGCTGTGTGCATTTGATTTTTCTTGGCTTTTGGAAAAATAACTCCAAGGCTCGGTTACACTAGAACGGCCAGGAAGGTCATTTTGACCGTTTTGAAATTTATATGTGTAATAACTTTGCTAAATAAAAAAAATACAATCCTGCTGGTACCTGACTTTTCCTAAAAGAGTTTGTATTTTCATTTAAAATAGTTTTTATATACTGTACATTACACAAAAGGCAAAGAAAATACAATCACTTTTACCTATTTTGGCCATACTGTCATATTGACCGCTCGGATTTTCGTGGTTTTGTTTTTAATCTTTTGCGTGGTTGAAGATGCATCTTGGTTGTTTAGTAATAATCATAGTCTCTGTCAGAGAAACGTAACTAGCGTTCTCGAGTAACACGTATGGGCAATGCATCACCGATGGGCCGAAGGCAAAGCCAGAGCCGGTAACGTAGGCTACCAAGTAGGGCTGCAACAACGAATCGATAAAATTCGATTACTAAAAAAGTTGGCAACGAATTTAATTATCGATTTGTTGTGTCGCACAACTATTACGCCACCTAGTCGCGGAGATAAAAAAAAAAATTGAGTTGAGCACAGAGCGGAGCAGCGCGGAGCGAAAGAAAAGAAAAAAGAGCAGCGCGGGGGTAGAGGAAATACGGAGAGAGACCGGAGAGACCCGTAACGTTGTTCTGAAACACTCGGCGGAGGCAGAGAAATCAGTACGACCCAAGTCATCCAAGGTGTGTGAGCATTTCACACTAAATCAATCAAAAACGTATTAATTGCAAGATAAGCAATGAGTCAGCACCTAAAACGTAAACATGTTGGAGTCCTTGATGAGGAGGAAGGGAGTTCAACAGCAGGGTAAAGTCACTACACTATCCTCCTTCTGTTCCGTTCTGAAGGGAGGAACGTACCGTCCCTCCAGTAGCTCTTCTGGTGCTGCTGTTTACTCGTTATCCAGCTGACTAGCTAGCGTTAGCTCGGTAATAACAGTAATAAAGCAGGGGTGGTATACTTTGCAAGACTAAAGACACGGTTTTATTCACTCGCCTTTTTTGGCCCATTCATTTTTCAATCTGTTATGTATATTATGTGCTTTGTCCCATATCAGTTATTGTTGACAAATATAATAGTGTGTGGTGTATAAATGAACTTAACTTGCACTTACTACAATGATGGTAATAATTTAATGAATAAGTGTGTGTGTGTGTGTCTGTCTGTCTATCTGTCTGTATCTGCTATTTGGGTTACTTACCTTTACACAACTATTAACTAAAACAATATGTATGCATGTATTGAGTTGATGTAAATTAATGTTTTTTTTTTTATCCGATTCATCGAAAAAATAATTGACAGATTAATCGATTATTAAAATAATCGTTAGTTGCAGCCCTACTACCAAGGCGTGGATGGTTCTGAATCAGAAGAAAAGCACCGGGCGATCGCTTTGTGAAAGGCGCAGTACACGTAGACGGTAGCTGTCTACGTGTTCATATAACTTTATACATGCTACAACTGGCTGGAATCATTACACACATCCTCTCCAAGGAGTGCACCAGCTGTAAAATGTCCCGGAGGAAGTTCATGCAGCAACTGGCAGAAGAGCTGAGAGATGAGTTAAAAAGGGCAGCGGAGCACGGTCCGAGCTGGGCACCGCAGCAGACACCAAAACGGAGGCAGTGCCAGTTAGGTTAGGTTATAAATGTTCAAATGACATACTTTTAATTGTTATTTGGCTGTGAATTATGTTGAATGAATTTGCCCCAATATGTTTCATGAATGTATGAAATAATCACGGTTTAGCCTACTATGCCATGATATGATATCAAGGGCGTTGTATTGAATCAACAGCCACGTGCAATTTAGCTAGCAGGTGAAGGTGAAACTAAAAATGTGCAAGAACTATAGACTAATAATACAGGCTTAAATGAACTGACAATATAAGTTATACGACTTACAGTTGTCAAGAATGCAAACATGCCATCTCATCCATGTCCTCCGGGCAGCCTGTCACTTTTTTCTTTCTCCCTTTTCTCAGAGTGGCACGTGTGCCCACTCACGTTGTGAAGCGCGTGTCCACGCTATTCTCCGTCGACGTGCTCTTTACAATCACTGCTGATAGAAGGCTTTTTGTATATATATTTCTGATAGCGTGGCGGGAGAAATCTAACCGTGGCGGACCGCCACTTGCCAATCAACATAGAGGAAACACTGCATCCGTCAAGTCATTAAAACCTCCTCCTTTCACCTCCGCAACATCGCCAAAATCAGACAGACACTCTCTCACACCCCCCGCTGCTGAAAGACTTATTCACACCTTCATATCCTCCCGACTGGACTACTGCAACTCACTTCTCCTTGGCATCAGCTCTACCAACATCAACTGACTCCAACTGGTCCAGAACTCAGCCGCCCGCCTTATCACCCGCTCCAAATCCTGGCACCACATCACTCCAGTCCTTAAACAACTACACTGGCTTCCTATCCCCCACCGGATCACCTACAAAACCCTGGTCCTCACCTACAAAGCCCTCCACCATCTGGCCCCCTCATACCTCACTGACCTCCTCTCCCCCTACCAACCCTCACGATCACTTCACACCACAGCTTTGTAACATCATCATCATCATCATACCTGGTTGACAGCATCAGGCCAATTCTGTGTCTCCAGACAGAAGGAGCTGTGCTTCCCGTACCTAGACCCGCCCTTTCCTGTCATAGAGCCATCCAGGAAGTTGGCAGTGTAGAACTGGACTCCTGGTTGGCTGGTGGAAACCTCCAGGACCCGCCCACTGGCTGGATGACACACTCTGAGACAAAGAAAAGTTCCTGCTAGATTTGATTAAAGACAAAAGGTATGCGTGGTGGTGTTGTGTGTGTGTAGCGTGTGTTGTCCTCTGCAGCAGACCTGGCAGCATGTCTTTCTGTCCAGGGGTCTCCGGGTGACGACAGACAGAAATTATGGTCAAACCCCGGACCTGGAACTTCCTTCAGCTGAGGGCCAATTAGAACAGGCTTTCTGAGGTCGAAGGGCGTGCCATCCACTCGTCTGATCTCTCCTGCGGATAGAAGAGGTTATTGATCGGTGATTGTGTATCACTGAACAAAGTTTAGGTGATGAGACACGGTCTGGTCTCTAGTAAAAGAAGGAGGAATAATGTGGTGAGAAATCTCAGCAACATTGAGCATCATCATTGGACTCCATTGGAGTGAATCACTGCAGCGATACAATCATTATAGAAAGCTAGGGTGAGTCAGTCACGTTTTGCCAGACCTTCCTCCACAGCGCTGCTAAGGAGGGTCTGATTAGTCCTTACAGCATTCTGTGATGGGAGAAAAACGTGCTCTGGTTTATTGGCATTTCTTTAAACGCTAAACGCCGTACGGAGCAACGGCAAAATAGCCTCAGGAAGGAACTTGTTTTGGTGGAACGTGTACGTTCAAAAGTAGTTTTAGTCGTGCAACAGAAAACTGAGATTGGACAGATAGTCTAGCTAGCTGTCTGGATTTACCCTGCAGAGATCTGAGGAGCAGTTAACGATAGTACTCACAAATCCACCGGAGGTTAGAACGCCAGCACAAAGAAAGGCAACGGCTATCTGGACTAAATTTTTGACAGGACAGCTAGGTGAGAAAGGGGAGAGAGTGAGGGGGAAGACATGCAGGAAATCGTCACAGGTTGGACCCTGGACCTCTGCGTCGAGGCATAAACCTCTCAGTACGTGTGCGCCTGCTCTACCCACTGATCCAACCAGGCCACTTGATTCGTTATTTTGAAGTCTCGTTCTTATTCGGCCCTTGAGCTGGATTTCCATTCTAACACAGATTCTGGGATATAAATAAATAGTCATTATCTCCTCTGTCTTCGGGGGAAACCAAAGTTAATTGCAGAGTAATGAGCAGTTTGTCTGACAGAGCATGAAGGAACACACTCCCACACAAGTGTTCAGGCTTTCACACTTCTGTGTAACAGTGGCAAAAACACCATAATTAACGTTTATACTGTACAAACCACATGGTAAAGAGGGATTCAACATGAGGACTAAACTAACAGTTATCTCAAACAACAGGACCTGACTTCTTCAAAACACCCACAGAGACACAAAGACAAAGGCAGAAAGACTACAGTTAGAATAAGGGCAAAGACAAGAGCTTAATGATGAAGAGGAAGCATAATCTATATCAAAATTGTTGTCCACTTGACTGTTGCAGCTCTTTGTAGCTGGTCCCCCAGCTGCCAACATCACAGATAAAGTTGTTGCTGTAAGGCTAGTGAGCAGCTAACCAGACGCGCCAGATGGTTTCTTACACAGAACCATCTGAGAAGCTGTCATTGGAAACAGTTTCGGAAAGGAAAGGCACTTTCAAAAAAAAAAAATACCTGGCAGTTAATTGGATGTCTGCCACACACCACTAAACCACGCCCGTAGCAGTAGCTCCTCACCGGACGCTGGTTGGTGCAGTTCATACACAAATAGGGCTGGGTATGGTTCAAATATTTTCAGTACCAATACAAATACCAAGACTTTGATACCGGTTCCTGAATGATACTTTTTTCGATACCAATTTTATAAAATCCATTATTAACAAAGAACAACAATAAGAAATGACACCATTACGGCACAAATAATTTTCAGCCCCTACTACGTGAGCTGTCTCTCTGTAACATAGAATTTTGTATTGTGTCTCTGCGACGTGTAACGTTAGACAGCCAGTCACAGACATTATTAGATCTCGGTAGAAGCATGCTGCATGCTTATTGTCTCACTGATGCTGATGAGATTCACTCTTCAGGTATTGGAATTGGGTATTGAATGACAAGGCAATTTTTGATATACTCGATACTTTAGAGGCAATTCGGTCTGTGCCTAACGGCCTTTTTACAGTCGCTGCAGCAGACCTGGCGCGCACCAATGTGACGTCAAAATGATGTAGATCTCTCTGGTGCGCCAGGATTTTAAATGCGCGACAAGAGGTTGTTGTGTTCCCACAGCCCTATGTTCCTACATTTCTAAGATTTTTCTTAAAATTAGGCCCTATGTTAGGGTTAGGGTTACATTCCATCTGTAGTCCATTGCTACTGGATAATAGGTTGGGTGTAATTGGCTACCAAATTGGGAGAAAGGGGGATAGAATCTGATACAAATTTATGAAAAAGGAAATGTGGGAACATAGGGCCTAATTTTTGAAAAAAATCTTAGAAATGTGGGAACTGTGTTAACTTTTACGCTCCTGACAGATGGAACTGGCTTCAGGATTCTCTTAAATTAGAACAACTCGTTTCCATAGGGACGTTCAAGACGATGCTTGAAAATGTGTTACATAGGGACTGCTCTTGTTTTTAATAGCCCTCTTATTCGCTTACATTACGGATTCTTATTTGTTTTTATTGTTTATGTACAGTCATTTTGTGATTGTTCATGAATTTTTCACGTTCTAATTTGGGTATTGTTTTATGTTCAGATTATTTTTATGAGCATATTATTTATATGTACTGTAATTCAAATCGTTTTGTTATTTATTTTTATTTGTGCTATAATCAGGGCGTCATTGGAAAAGAGAGCTTGCTCTCAATGGACCTCCCTGAATAAATAAAGGTTATAATAATAATAATAATAATAATAATAATAATAATAATAATAATACGGTCCTGTAAAACGTCCTCAGGAGGCTTTACATCGAGGCGTAGACAGTCTGTCAGTTAGACTGTGTCAAGTTGCTACTTCAGAACAAATATTACCGGACCACAACTGAACATAGATGAACATTTGATATCCAGTAGGGCTGCACAATTAAACGCAATTTTATCGAAATCACAATATGGACTAGTGCAATATCCAAATCGCAGAGGGGACCGCAATATTTGTTAAAGGTGTCAAACCATTCTGAATTAAATATTATGTTGCTGCAGACATGTCCCGGCCTATTAATAATATCCTACAGACTAAAGAAAAACATCTTTGTTTGGTACAAATCTTTCCAAAAATATACACTATAATCATTTTAATTTAAATTTTGTTTTAATATTCTTCAATGAAAATGAGAATAATGAGACAATAATGATCATTCCCTCCAATGTCGTGAATCACATCGCAATATCCGTCAAAATAATCGCAATTAGATATTTTCCTCATATCCTAAAATTAACTAACATTTGGGCTACCAAACAGCACATTGACCAAACACATTCCAGCCGTGTACACGTTTCAGTACGGATGCAGTACGTCATGACGTACGTTGGAAAATGTTGGAAATCCCTAAAAATGTTGGAAATCCCTCTAGTGGACAGCACGTATAACAACAGTGACATTGACGATGCCTAAGCCTACCCTCCATTTTCCACTGGGATTGTCTGCGCTGCGTTCCGGTTTTGTTCCGTCCTCCGCCACGGGCCATACCACAGCGGGAGTGTCTCAGAAGTCAAGCGTCTTGCCTGTCCGACTCGCAGATTATATCGTCTCTACTTTCATCCATTCCCCCCACCAGACTCTGTACCTTCAGAGACAGAGCCTTTAGTGTTGCAGCCCCATCCCTCTGGAACACCCTCCCTGCACATATCTGAAATGCTACATCCATGGACATTTAAAAAAAAACTCTAACACCACCTGTTCACCACAGCCTCCAACCTCCTTTAGCTTAGCCACAGGAATTCAGTAATGTGTCCTTGGGTTTCATGAGGCGCTATATAAATAAAAGTTATTATTATTATTATTATTATTATTATTATTACTTTGTACTTTACGAACAATCACGTGTTAATAAGCTAGTATCTACCTTCCACTCCAAGCACTTAAACTCCATGCCTTCTCTTTTCTGGCGTTGTCCTGATAAAAGGGATTTGTGATGAATTTCTGGTCTACCGTGGTGTAAAGGACACATAAACGATAGTGGGGGTGGGGTGGGGGGGGGGGTCTTTTGGTAAACTGACTGGATTCTCTCACTGTTTCACTTCCTGTCCGGCTGTCTGAATGCCCCGCGGCTCGCGTGAAAATAGACCTGGCGCTATAAAAAAAAAATTACAGTAGAGAGAAAGATTGACAGCTCTAACGTGCAGTGATGCTTCTGTTGCCTGTAATGTCAGTTTTAGAGCACCAGAGGGCAGCGCAGGCATTGGGTTTCAGTACCCAACATAGTCATCCTATAGTGGCAGCTTGAGCAAATGTGAGAATTTACTACCATTCTGCACTTTATTAATATCTGAGACCGTTAAAAATGCATCAGACTGCTGACAAGTTATTACATACTGTACATACACATACTTTCACACTTAATTTCAATGAATCACTTTCTCATTGTTGGGTTCATTCTGTTGGGAAAGGACACGGAAATCTTTTACCTGTAGGAATCGATGAGTCATCCACAGGCAGGTAGGACTGAGCACTGATGGACACTGCATGGTCATAGATATCTGCTGCACCCTACACACACACACACACACACACACACACACACACACACACACACACACACACACACACACACACACACACACACACACACACACACACACACACACACACACACACACACACACACACACGTTATTCTGTGACACTATAGACAGTTCACTTTACAGCACTTTACTTAGTTTAAAATGAATCTATTTTAGGTGTATATGGTCTATTGGTGTAATTTTGTCCCCACCGGTGATAAAAATAATTCTGCAGAGGCAGGGATATGTAGACCTCCGTGTCAGGGTGGGTTTTTCCCTCTCTCTCTCAGCGTTTTTTTGCTTTAGTATTGCCTTTCTCTAGCTTAACCTCCTTCATTGTACATTCAAAATGATCAGTAGGAATGGAGAGGTGAAACTAGGGCTTAACAATTTGGGGCGAAAAATGTAAATGTGATTTTCCTGTCAGATATTGCGATTGGATTCGCAATTTTTTTTTGCTACATATTGCACCTTCTATGACCATGTTAACTAGAGTAATAAAAAATAAATGAAAGATCCACTGTGATAGGTAAGGTTATTCCAGCATTTATCTAATGAAAAAACAGTAAATACGATAATGAAAAGAGGAACAAAAAATGTTAAATCAAACTAAAGACTTCACATTCGATTAATCAAAGGTCTTCACGATTAGCTAATCACATTCTTTCAATTCGCGATTTCGATTTGAAAGCGATTAATCCTTCAGCCTTAGCTGAAACAATAGCCCTTATTAATATTTCCTAATGACCAAAGAGCAGATGGTGTGCTCTTACCTGTCCAGCCAGGTTGAAGTAAGAGTGGTTGGTGAGGTTGATGGGGGTGGCTTTAGTAGACCTGGCTTGGTATTCAGCAGTTAGTCTTTCCCCCTGAACACACAACTCAAATCTTACTGAACTGGCCTGTACAAACCATTGATTTACATTAAAAAGTCAATATGGCATTCTGCAATGAATAACAGACTTCTTGAGGAAAATAAGATTTCATTACTTCTACTTTAATAACTCAACATCTTTTTTCATCCAAGGTTGTTTAGTTTTACCAAAAGTTGTTCGTTTTCCAAATGAAATAGGATCATTCCTGAGCCACATCTCTTCAGTCAGATCATCCCAGCCAATAACAAAATGTTGGTTAATGAATAGGCAAAATGTTTGGGATGCTCGGAGGATGATCAGCTACAGAGTGGTGTGCTTACCTGTAGGGTGTAGGAGACAGAGACCTGAACCTCCCCAGGATAACCCTGGTCTCCATCTGGACTGGTAAGACTCAGCTGTACACCACCTTCCACTGCTGTCCCATGCCAGATAGCCTAAAGAGGCAAACACATACTGTACGTACAGTATTATACAGTATACATATAGGATTATAAAGTGGAAGTAGTCCTTGTTATAAGAAAAACAAGTAATTTCAAATAAAATACTACACTTACAGGAAGCAACATCTCATGCGAGTTGGAATAGAAAAAAGACCTGTGTATATTCAGTGTAGGGATGCAGCGGTTAACAGATTTCACTATTAACTGCGCTTTAAAGCGCCACAGTTAATTACTCGTAAAGAGCATTTACAGTGAGTGCACTGATGATGACGTTACATTTGTACGAGGCAAAACTCCGCACCAGCTTAAACATGTCACTGATGTTACCACTAAACGTTACTAACTGTCCCCTGTGGGACATAAGGCTGCAAAGAGATCTCTTCATCGCATGTATTCCTTGGCAACATGCTGCACATCTCCCTGTGACAGGTGCACCTTGACTAGCAGCTCCTCCAACTTCTAAGCTGCAGACACAGCGACCAGACGGCCGACCATCGGCAGAAAAGTCAGTCGGACTGATCAGTCTCCCCGAGTTGGTCAAAAAAGTTCATCAGAACACAACGAAGAGACGAGACGTAATACGTCTCCGTAACAGCAGGCGGCACTAATCTATATTGTCACCCAAAAATGAAAACCGGCAGCTGATTGGACGAACGCGTCACGTGAGTCTGATTTCTCTGGAAATTCAAAGCCAGACATGGCGGCTCGTTCAGAATACGATCTCATATTGTACTAAAATAGTTCACTGAAACGTGTTTCTGAAAACATTTTAAGAGAGAAATAGGCCGTGCAGTTGCTGAATCTGTCTTCATTTCAGCTCAACAAAAGGTCAGTTTAAAAGATTTTCACTAATCTGACGCGGAAAAATCTATTTTTCAACACCTAAGAGTGTTTTTAGTACTTTGTTTCTCAGGACAGCGTCTTCTTGCTGAACTGCAGGGGAGGGGGACCGGGACAGCTTTAAGCTTTAACTGAACTTCAGAATGCATTTATGCACAGAAAAAGGAGTGTGGATTTTGTCCCCCATCAGTTACATTGGAAAAGTATTAATGGGTAACTTTGTTTCCTATGTTTTTGTGTCTAAGTGACTGATGGGAACAACAATCTTTGACATAGTAATAAGCGAGATCTCTGCAGTCAGCAGTTAGCGAAACAGGCTACAATGTAAGTTAATAGGGCAGTTGTCCAGCTTGTATTTACCTTCACAAAAGTGTTAGTTTTGCCGTTGACAGGCTCAGATTAATATTCTAAGTGTCTGACAACATTATGGAAAGGATTTCTAAGGAGGTCGACCTTTATGTTAAAGAGTAAGATCCTTTTTTTTAAACATAAAAACATCCGTCAAATTGCGTTTGCTAAACCCACCAGACTTCATGTAAATAAACAATAATTTGCACAATCACAGAAGGCTTGTGGACCATCATGTGGACGCGCCGACACTGCTGTTGTCATTACGGTACTTAGTATTCCTCATGAAGGAGACAGAAACTACGCACTATAGCTTTAAGGGATCCTTATCACCATTTTTTCTTTATGTTATGTGTTTAATAAAGTCAATATATCGTCATTGGAATTTAAACTCTCATACATCAATTCTGAAGTCGGCCTAAAAAAATTATGTATAGTCGGGTGCTAGTGTGCATTTTAGTTCCATGTGTGAACAGGGACTGTATAGTGGGATAATACCCCTTAGATAGCGCTTATTACTTTTAGTTTTTCTTCCTCTACTTCAAGTCTCCCTAATAAAGTCAAACCAGCCTCCCCGGCAGCATGGAAACTACTTTACGTCTGCTGTCAGTTGCTGATGCTGTCCCTTTTCTAGCCATTTTAAACTTCTGCTTAAACATCATTACCTTTAAATGTGCACTAAATCCCCTCAGGCAGTGCAATGATGAACGGGTTTGTTTTGGCCTCATGATTAACAGAAGCCACAGGACTTATGTCACACAGCTTGATGTGTGGCACAAAGACAAACAGTCCTCATAATACAGTGTACTAGCTGTAGTGTCTTTCTGTGTGTGTGTGTGTGTGTGTGTGTGTGTGTGTGTGTGTGTGTCTGTGTTAGTTGATGAAGCAGCTACATGAATTCGCAGTAATTAGCCAATTCTGTGTAGAGTTTAACCCTCAGGTCGAAGGAGCAGACTGCTGCTTTTAAAACAAACAATAATCACAGTTTGTTTTAACCCTTAAACCTGTGTGTTGCTAACAGACATCAGACACCAGCGCAACATGTCACTGTGAAATGTACATACAATGGCAACAACTGGCAATTATTAACCTTTTGTTTTGTACTTTGGCCCTGACATCTATTGGATGGATTGCCATACGATTGGTATATTCATTCATGGTTCCCACACGATAAATTAATATAATGAGTATATTCCTCTTGTGCCACCATGTATAATATTTGAGGTTTTGAGTAAAAAGTCTTGACAACTGTTGGATGGATTGCTCAAAGCACCGCTATGCCTAAATACAGCCTCACAGAGATTGTTTTTCAGTCAGCTATGCTATAGGTCAGGGGTTCCCAAAGTTTTTTACATGGAGGATCCGTAATTAATTAGACCACGGAGCCCCCACAAGATTTCTCCCCAGGGTCCCCCATCTGATAGGAGTTTTGCTTAAGGGTGTTTTATTACAGAAGTCATATATTCTCTCATTGTGTTACTTCTGGATAGTATTATAGTTCAAATTTTAATGAAATATGTATTCCCCTTTTTGCTGGAGACCCCCTGGAACACCCTCTAGGGTGTAATGGAGTGGAATGGAAATTTCTAAGTGACCCCAACTTTTGACCGGTAGTGTACCCTCATGTACCTGTAACTGTGTGGGAACAAGTCCAAAGAAAGGTGGTATTTAACCACCGAGGTTCTACAGAAATCACTATAAGCTTTGTACAAACTCACTCAAGTTTAAGTAACCCAACCACATATCACTTAGTCTTACCTTATTGAAGCCCCGCAGCCCTCCATGCAGTGCATTGGGTCCATTATTGATATCTAGTTGGTACTCTTTTCCTTCCAAGACAAAGCGTCCCCGTGCGATCCTGTTGGCCACGCGGCCCACAACAGCTCCCAGGTACCGCTTATCTGACACATAACCTGACAACACAACACAGGTTAGTCCTCTTCACTACAGATTACCTTCACCTCACTCAAGCCACGTTTCCACACAAGGAATTTAAGTCTTTTAAGTCCCCAGAACTATTTTGAAGGACCTAGAAGGTTCCTTCTGCCCATAGTTCTCTGTAGGGCTGTGCTCGACTGAAGAAATCGACTAACACTCATTCAATTGGATTGACTAATCGATTAGTTGATTTAATCGACAGATCTGTAAATCTGCACTTTAATTCTTGTGTTTACCAGAGATGTGCTTGTACGTTTCTTGGAAATAAGTCATTCAGCATGAAAAAAGCATCAAACATGACTAATGGACTAAAGAGATCTAAGTTGACTAAGACCAAAACGACCGATTAGTTGACTAATCGACTAAGAGGGAGCAGCCCTAGTTCTCTGCCCGTTGTTTTTCTGTTAAAGAGCAACTATTATGCTTTTTTTTTTTTTTTTTTTTTACTTTTCCCATCTTTTAGTGTGTTATATAGTCTTTGTGTATGTAATCGCTGTATCATGTACAAAAAAACACATTTCACTCTCTCCCAGAGACAGCACTTTTTCCTCAACTGCCTGAAATGCCTCGCTCACATTCCTTTTTCGAAATTCCTCAATTAGATGCCACTGATTGAGAATGCCAGCCCAGTTTTTCATATGTGCTGCCCAAAGGTGCACAGCCCGCCCAGTGGCTTGTTTGAATTTGGTTGACCAATCACCACAGAGTGGGCCAGTTGGCCAATCAGAGCAGACTGGGCTTTTCAGGAAGGCGGGCCTAGAGCTCAGACAGAGCGTTTCAGGTGGAACATCGTGGCTGCGCAACTTGTACCGCAGCTGTCCACAGAATTCAGAAAGTAGGTCCAGGTCAACTGGGACACGGTTAACGAGGGTCGGAAAAAATTGGTCAGAAAAAAAATCTAAATTAGCTTCCTCATATATCCTGTGAAATTTAGGCGAATTAGTCCACTGACGTATAAACCCCCCCCCACACATATTTTGTCTCATTGTGCTTTAGAAAGTATCAGAAAATAAGATTTTATTTCTGTCATTAACAGCTCTGTCTTTTTTAGTTAGAAAGCTGACAGCAAAGACTAACTTCACTTTTTTCTTTTAAAGATTATATTTTGGGCATTTTTTAAGGCCTTTATTTGACAGGACAGTTGAAAACATGAGAGAGAGAGAGGGGGAGTGACATGCAGCAAAGGGCCGCAGGTCGGAGTCGAATGCGGGCCCGCTGCGTCGAGGAGTAAACTTCTATAAATGGGCGCCCGCTCTACCAACTGAGCTATCCGGGCGCCTGTGACTAACTTCACTTTTAATGTTATCAAACAAAGAGGAATGTTCTCCCCTCATCCTAAAATGGTCAAAAAGCGATATAAGAGTACTTCCTTGTTTTTGAATTGAAGCAGCTGTGCTCTGTGTGTTTGACCCATCAGTGACGGTCCATCCTGCAAAGACCACCCACAAGGGTTCCTGTACTCCCAGAAAACACTACCCTCCGACCAGGGACTTTTTAAGGGGGTTAAAAGGCCCCAGAAAATGTCCCCAGAACTAAATGTAGACCCTGGTCCCTGTGGTCGAAACGCAACAAGTTCCCCAGAAGGTTGCTAGTTCTGGAACTAGTTCCTGTAGTTGAAATGCGTCAATAAGCTTTGTCCAGAAAACATCTTTCACTATTGTTTTATCAAATGCAAGGTAATATAATGTTACTATAAATGCAATGTTCC
>NC_041347.1:7084816-7089816 GCF_004354835.1 Perca flavescens
TTTCGCAATTTTCCAGGCTGACTGACCTTCATTTGTTAAAGTAATGATGGCCACTCGTTTCTCTTTACTTAGCTGATTGGTTCTTGCCATAATATGAATTCTAACAGTTGTCCAATAGGGCTGTCGGCTGTGTATCAACCTGACTTCTGCACAACACAACTGATGGTCCCAACCCCATTAATAAGGGAAATAATTCCACTAATTAACCCTGACAAGGCACACCTGTGAAGTGAAAACCATTTCAGGTGACTACCTCATGAAGCTCATTGAGAGAACACCAAGGGTTTGCAGAGTTATCAAAAAAGCAAAGGGTGACTACTTTGAGGAATTTAAAATATAAGACATGTTTTCAGTTATTTCACACTTTTTTGTTAAGTACTTAATTCCACATGTGTTCATTCATAGTTTTGATGCCTTCAGTGAGAATCTACAATGTAAATAGTCATAAAAATAAAGGAAATACATTGAATGAGAAGGTGTGTCCAAACTTTTGGCCTGTACTGTATTTATATATATAACGGCTATGATTCAAATTCCTTTGCACAATAATTGTTAGTCCGCGTCTGAGAATTAGTTTTTAGACTAACAAACTGATAGCTGGTGCCACAGACGGGAACCGTTCATCTGCACAGACTGCCATGACACAGATCTGGTTTAAAATCAGCAAAAAATCCCTTTAAGTGTACGCTATATTTAGAATATTTTCAGTATTTCAGTGCTTTATCTATGCTCCCTTCAAAGCCACCAGACTCCACTGAAAAAAAGAGCAATTTCACCTCACAGAAAACAGGAGTTGCTGTTCTATCGCTGCCTTGATCAGTTAGTTGCTGGTCTACTGCTGACTCGATCGGTTAGTTAGTTAGTAGTTATTGTGTGCCATTTTTTTAGCGTTAAGCAAAAAAAAAAGTCTGTGCTAGATGCTATTGTAGGCTAACGTTAGGCTAACATTACCTGCGCTGGGTTTCATAGCAACATATTGGCGTTCCCTAGAAGAAATTGAAGAAACTGGGTCCCTATTTCACAAGATGTTGAAGAAATCATGTTAGTGCATACAAGTTATTCTTGTTCAATACTGTAACCTGTTAACTTAAGTGCATGTAAATGCACTGGTTGATAGTAAAGTACAAGAGGCTTCATCATACATCGATAAGCATATATATAGGCTATTGATGTAATGGATCATTCCAGGAACAGTGGGAAATCTGCTTCACCCTTTGAATTTAAATATATACGGCATGGAGTTGAAGGTGACTTCATCCCTGATGTCTTTATTTAAAGGCAGAAATGTCAATCATGATCAGCTTACTACTCATCTATGAGTCACACTTACCCTATTATGTATGTCAATATATTGATGAAGAATTGAAGAATTAAAAAGAAAATAGATAAAAAGACACCACTTTGGGGAAGACATTGCATAACTTTATTCTGCTCTCTTTAGAACAAAGTCCAGAAAATGTCACACATGCCCTCCTTGAAAAATATACAGATTTATTCACAAATGTTAAGTAATATCTAGTTATGTATACAGAATATATGTCAATACAGATAATACATCAAATATTACAGTCAAACTGTTGCCTCATGTTCATTGCCAGATTATTTACTTGATGTTGTATAGAAGACACACACACACATGCTCACCTTTTTCTATGGTTACCCAACTATAAATGCACACTGAATTGCTTAGAGCACTGTTATACACTTTGTATTAGAATCATAGTACACTGTACATACACATGAATAATGGTTGCTGTTCAAATGCGTCGTGCATGTGGCTTCTTCACATTGTGCTTCTAGGATTCCTTTTTTGTATGTTATGTTTGCTGTATAACATAAAACAGGAAGCTATCTTTAGAGAAGGGTTAGCCGTGGATATTGCTGTTACGTTGTAGCCACATGTGCAGACAATTTTTTAAATGGTCAATTGGGTCTGTAACAAAAAATAATGAAAGCAAGGTGAGTTAAAACTTTGTAAAAACATGTTGTATGCTTTTGATCATCCACCTACATCATTTGATAGTGTACCCTTTAACCGGTGGTGGAAGCACAGTTGCAGTGAAGATGTCTAGGCAGCTATGAGTTATGTCATGATGTAGTTATCATGGAGAGCCCCCACCCACACAGCCTACTAAACTGTATTCCCTGAAAAACTGTATTCCCTTGTGTGCAGGTCCTCTATTACTCTGTTGTTGTGTATGTAGTCTGCACTGCTGAGGCTTTGGGAGCACATGTGCTGTGATTAAAAATGGAAGTTAACTTAAAATAAGGCTGAGAAGGAGCGTGTGATTGTCCTTTGTGGTTAAAAGCTTCAGGTATGTTGGACCTCTGAGCACACACAGCATCAGTGGGTCAGAAGTATGTTTTGAAACCAACCCAGCTGTTTGCCAGGGTGTATTAACCTTAGTACACTTCTACATCACTGCAGCAAGGTTATAAGTGAAACCCATACTATACTCTTTGATAAGATGTGCTAAAGTAACTATACAATAACAAACCATCATCACACTGAGACAAAAAAACAATCAGACTTCAGAATCTAACTGCTGCAACAGTGACATTGTAGCTTGTTGGTCTTTGCAAAA
Source organism: Perca flavescens (assembly GCF_004354835.1). Classification (NCBI taxonomy): domain Eukaryota; kingdom Metazoa; phylum Chordata; class Actinopteri; order Perciformes; family Percidae; genus Perca; species Perca flavescens. The sequence goes on from NC_041347.1 coordinate 7,087,402, forward strand.
GTCATTTCACCTGGTGATCACGGCAGTATGCTTTGCAAATTGGTTCTTTCCAATAAATCAGCTCCTACAGACTCCACTCTTCCCAATAATCCTGTTTATAGGGGAGCGGCCCTATGTTCCCACATTTCTAAGAATTTATTTTCAAAATTAGGCCCTATGTTCCCACAGTTCCCACATTTCTAAGATTTTTTTCCAAAATTAGGCCCTATGTTCCCACATTTTCTTTTTCATAAATTTGTATCAGATTTGATCCCCCTTTCTCCCAATTTCGTAGCCAATTACACCCAACCTATTATCCAGTAGCAATGGACTACAGATGGAATGTAACCCTAATCCTAACATAATCTTAGAAATGTGGGAACATAGCGCTGTGGGAACATAGGTCCTAATTTTCAGTGAAAAAAATTTGTAGAAATGTGGAAACATAGGACTGTGGGAATGTAGGGCTGACCCCGTATATACAGCCCAGCAGCCAGGTTTTCTAGTATATTGTGAACAGGATTTGAGACTATACCGAGCATGATTCCTTCGCATGGGATTATGGAGTAGGTATCAGGAGGGACAGAACGCTATGTTGATTTTCTTGTAACCGTGAGCAAGTAGTTCTTTCCTTAACCACATGACAATGCTTCTCTAAGCTTAACCAAGTTGTTGTGTTTTTTTTAACTCAAATGATGATCTTTCACCACTAACTAAGTCCGTGTTTTGCCTAAAGGCCATGCAGAGTCATTGTTAGTTAATGTGGCTCCGTTCGTAGTTTTGTTCGACTTTGCTATTCAGGATGACAGCGGTGAGTTACAGGGTGGAAAGTTGGTTATGTAGTAAAGATGATGGTGATGGAGGATGTCTTTGGTCATCTCGACCAGGTTTCAGCCTGTAAAAAAATACCACAGTCTTAAAGTCAATTTTACACCGTTGATTTGCAAAGACAGTGAGAAAGCATGCCCAAAGCATTCACTTTGATATCGCCAGTCTTAGACAGTGATTTGATTTGTCATTGAAATTTAAATTAAATATTTCAACTCAAACTATTCTCCTGCACAGACTTTTTAAACGTTCACAGGTATTTTGTATAAATCCTTCTTCAATTAAGTTCAACGTGTTGGTCACGTGATGATGGTTGAACCATCGCCATGACAACAGAGATTGGAAATGTTAGCCGTTCATTTATGTTAAACATTATTTTGGTGGCTATTATAAAGTTGTAACTAATGCTTATAATAATTAGTAAATGATCGATTAGTGGTTTATGAAGCATCAAGTAACATCAATTTGGCCCCATTAAGTCTTTTTTGGTGATCTATAAATTAATAATATTTGTGCACTTCTAATAATAATCTAAATAATGTTTATACATGCTTTACCAAGGTTTTAGAATCATCAGTTGCAACTACATAATAGCAATCCAAATAATGAATCCAAACAATCTAAATAATTTCTTTTACATTTTCTAACAATTCATTTGGTAATCATTCACAAATACTGTATATAATATATAAAATGTTACAATGTGTGTAACAATAAACTGTAAGTACAAGATAGATTACAGCGTTACTAAGGGGGGGCAAAATTGAAATAAAACATAGAACTTTTGAGCATATCAAACAATTCATTTTCTTCATTCTGATGAATTTTTCTGCAACAGTTTGTGCCTTTTCTGCATTCCTTCATTTTAATAAAGGAAATTATGATAGGTTTTTGGGGGGTTGCACTGGCCAGATTTGATTATTGCCCCCGTAAATTACGCCTATGGTCTTGCTTGTACTAATTAGTAATTATTGCCACAACAGGTGATATTTTAGAATCACTTTCAATATTTAGCAGTAATCTGTGCAGTAAGATCATTTGAATTAAAGTATGTCATTGAATGAGCTGGATAAATCCATACAGCAGATGCGATCCTTTGTTGCTGCACTGTTCTGGTTTAGCTGGTGTCACCGAGAGTGGCCAGTATGGAGCTGGCCTGCGAGGCAAGTTTACTGCTGCTGTGATCTGTCAGTTTACTGAGGCTTTCCTTCATATTCACAGAGTTTAACTCCACCTTCATCACACCTAGAGCAGACAAGAATGGAAAGAAGAAGACAGAGACGTGTGAGATGGATTGCAACTAGTAGGAGGCCAAAAATGTGCAGATAAGATGTTATTGAACATCTGTGTTGTGTGCATGTGTGGATTGTGTGTCCTATATATTGAATAACTATCCCGTCTGTCTTTTATATTGAGGAACATAAGATGAGATGCTTTTCTTTGGAAGCACAACAAAAGAAAGAAGACACACACATTCAGTCAGGACTGGGGATACATTTTTAGCGCAACAGTTCAACAGGCTATAGAAAGAACCCTTGAGTAGCATTACAAGAGGCAACATCACTGCTGACTGCTTAAACTTAAGTTCTTAGTATGGCCACTGGATGC